>NC_083479.1:6340000-6510000 GCF_030014155.1 Tachysurus vachellii
ATTTACACCTGCGTATTCTTACAGTTATATAATCAGCAAGTCAAGTAGCATCAGCACAATGAAACAAATTCATCATTGTGGTACCAGATGAGCTGGATTGAGTATTTCATCTGCTGTTCTCCTAGGATTTTCCACACAAAACAAAATGCACTGCATGTAACACCTTGTTGATAAGAGAGGTCAGACAAAAATGGTCAGATTGTTTCGTTCTGAGCAGAAAAGCATCTCTAAATGCACAAAATTCAAGCACTGAGGTGAGCGGTGGATGGGTTACAACAGAAACAACACCAGGTTCCACTCATGTCAACCAAGAACACGAATCTGAAGACAGTAGGAAACAATGTCAGGAAATATGAACATTAGGCTCAGACTCAACCAAACTGGACAGCTGAAGATTAGGAAAAAAATCACCTGAAACGGACAGTTTAAGGTGACCGTTTTCGTCCACTCAGTTTCCCTGTTTGGATGTTTGAAGGTTAGTTGACACTCTAAATCTGTATCTGCATGATTTTATGCATTGTGCGCCTGCCACATTATTTGCTGATTAGATAATTGCATGAATGTGTAGGTGTACAGGTGTTCCTAATAAATTGGACTGTGTGTCCTCAGTCCTCTTCATTAATCTTTTGGGAGTTTATGTGCTCTAATGTAATTTGATAAACATTTACCATGAATTCATTGTAATTTACCATAATGTTATGTACATTTCTATGCCATTAGCATTAAATGGCTCAGTCCTGACAGTTTCTGAGGTGCCACTACAGTATATTACTCAAAATTCTTCTACATCTAACAAAGCTCTGCCAACCTCTGTTATTAAAGCTTTCTGTGCATTGAAATGTATCAGAGGAGAGAATCTTTTTCCTCAATGTCCCAGAGTCTTTTAAATGTCTGACATATGTCTGACAATGCCTTTTATTGAGGAATGGCTTAGGTCTCCAATAAAAGCCTGATTGATGGAGTGTTTCTGAGATACAGTAGATGTCGTCTTTTGAATTGGAGTCAAAGAATGGAGTTCTTAGAGGTTTTTCCAAAACTCTGTTAAAATGACCACTTGTTCATTCAAATCTTGGTCACCTCTTGATCAAAGCCCTTACAGCTTGGCTATTAAGTATTTACACTAAATTGTTTAAATAAACTGCCCTGTGTTTATTTCATTTCAATTTCTTGTATTTGTATGGCTGCACAACAGGTGTGGGAGCTTTTACATCTAAAATGGCAGATCATATCAGTCCTGCTGTTACAGTATGAAGACCAAGGAACTGCTTTGAAAAGTTGATAGGAGATAAAAAGCTGGAGAAAATTATAAAGAAATCAGAAAAGACTTGAAACTTCCTTGGAGAACTGAAAAATCCATTATAACAAGGTAAAAAAAAACAACTACTGGCACAGCCCAGGCACTGGACTAAGTTCAGGCCATCCTTCTATACTGAATGCATGAGCAAGTTGAATAGGGTTGTTTCTTTTGAACACTTTCTAAAAACAGCCTTTTGGACCTTTTATCTCCACCTGCTGAAATGATAATTTGCATAATATCTGAGAAATTTCAGTGGTATTAATATATAACTGGTTCTAAGACTTGTGGCCAATTTTTACTATCTTGAAGTCCAAATATTCAGGTATGTGTGAACCTCAATAATGATTGAAACATGTTGCCATTTCTAAGCGATATTGCATCAATACCTCAATCAATTCCAAGGATGTGTAAGCTAGGTTTCCCATACAGCTCTAACCCATGATTATTTGGTTTCACACAAAACTTGGTACAAACAGGACAATATTCTAAGGTCATAAACAGTGTTTGGGGCATGGTCATTTATAGGGGGTGGGGCAGTGGTGACTGTTTCTCAGGAACCTTGTCAATCATCAAACTAAAAGTTTTTGGTGATTTTTTTGGGTACTGCTATGTGATGCATTCTCATCAATGGCCACTAGGGGGTATTCATGTTCGTCCTCACCAAAGATTGATTCACAGTAAAATTTCTTCTTCAGCTTAATTTGTTTATACACACTGTACAGAATTGCTTTTGAAACATTTGGCTCTGCTTATATATCAATCAAGCAGAATGAAGTTCAATAAGCTGCTTCTCAAGAACCAGTAATCCTTGAGAGCTGAGATTTGGTGTGACGCAACATTCTGCTAGTCTTTAACTGCATTTTTAATCATCAATTAATCACTTTAAAATTAATTTTAAATTGTTTCACAGTCATATCACAGAAAATATTCATTAAGCATATAGTCTCTCTATTGTTTTATGTATCTTGGTAAGAACCTACCACTGGGCAGTCCATTTGTAAGGAGTGCCTGAATACTGCTGATATCTACTTGCCAGCTTTCCTTTTTTGACCCCTTTCCTGTTCTCCATTGCAGTGATTCAGCAATGACCAATCTTATTTTATACAACTTCTATATTCCAACATCTTAACCACTTGGATACATGCTTTTGGAGATAACCTTATAAGCACTAGAGGTCATCCAACCTCTTGATCTATATCAAGATCTTTCTTTCTTCTGTTTATTGTGAGATTTGTTTTGCTTGACTTTCTTCACCAGTCACTTCCATTTTGTCTTATATGCTCCATCTTTGCTGCAGGTGTGTACATGACTATACGTACCTGTCGGCATGGATCCTCCTTCCTTCAGATGGACCACTCTTATCTCTACCATCAAATCGGCATAGACTTTCTCTCACTTTTAACCCTTGTTTATCAGTCAGTTTTATCTCATTTACATTTACGGCATTTAGCAGACACCCTTATCCAGAGTGACTTACAACTGAGCAACTGGGGGTTAAGGGCCTTGCTCAGGGGCCCAGCAGTGGCAGCTTGGTGGACCTGGGGTTCGAACCCATGACCTTCCAATCAGTAGCCCAACACCTTAACCACTGAGCTACCACATCCATCTCCATTTTTATTTTTTGTTCACATACAGGTTGTAGTTCATACAGGATTAGCATGGTTCTGCAATTACACACTGTACTATTTACAATCTGCTCATTCCTATGCCTTATATGAATATTCTATATATTTAAAGTAAATGCATATTTCTATATTTATTTATTTAGCATTCCGAGTCATATCAGGTTCCACCTCTCCACCTCACTGATCATTATTTTCCTATAACAGCATAGCATGCTATACTGAGTCAAATATTGTATGTAGCATGGTTAAAAAGAAAAATGACTGTTTTTGTTTTGTGAATATTAATGTACTGATTAGATCTTATTGGTAGATATCTGTAGGTATTTCATCTGCATAAAGAGACCCAAAATATACATGCTTAATGTTTAGGCAAAATTCCAGACATAAAGGAAATGAGGTCATAACTTAATAAAAACTGTCTGCAGGAATATGAGAGAGAGAGGACTTCAGTCATTTGATTTTTCAAGTGTGAGTTGAAAGATTACTGAGAAAGATTACAACAAAAAACTGCTTATTTTAGTCATTCACGAGATTAAATGATTAAATTCTGTCATGCAGTGGTTTATTTTTGTCACATGAGGGCAGAAATAACTAAAAATTGTGGTAATGACATCATGACACTGTCTATCTGGTTATTGCTCCAAATATTTGTATATATCTATCTGTATTTGGTTATACATTTAAATCTGGCATGACTTAATTCAGTTAAAATCAATTCGGTTTATTTGTGTAAGTTCACATTGACATTGACAAGACAGTTCACATTGTCTCAAAGCAGCTTTACATATGTATACAAACACAATTAATATGTAGAAGTTTAATGTTTAAAATTGAGTTACTGTATAACTCTAACATTAATTGATAAGTAAAAACCTAATGAGGGAAAAACTCCCTGAGAGGAAGAAACCTTGAGTGGAACGAGGCTCAGAAAGGGACCTCATCCTCATTTGAGTGATAATGGACAGTAAATTATGTCAATGTAAATAATGTCCTTTCTACAACAATTTGTAGTTGAGTGGAATTAAGCAACCAACAGGTCAATTTCTGAGATCACCACAGACTCAACACTAATTCCTTCCTGCCGACCAGCAAGTAACGACATATTTTGGTTCTTTTATTTATATGGTACAACCTTCTTTAAGGCAGAGTCTTATTTTTACCACTTGATGGCAGAAAAAACCTAAATGTCCAGGTACTGATGCATATTAATGCATAACACAGTGTCACAGTCTCTATCTGTATCTGGTTAGTGCTCCAAATTACTGAAGATATGTATTGTTATTTGGCTATACAGATTAATTGGACATGATTTAAATCTGAAGTTGTTTTATTCTTCATTACATTTAAATCTTACTCAGGACATAGTGGCATGGTTCGAGTCCCACCTCCACCCTTTATAAGCAGAGACTCTGTTTTCCTTGTGCTTCAGGGATTTTGTCTAGTTTCCCCCCCTGTCCAAAGACATGTATTGAAGGCTGATTGGCATCTTGAAATTGTCTGGTGTGTGAGTGTGTGTGTGTGTGTGTGTGTGTGTGTGAGTGAGTGTCTGCGCTTTACAGAAAATGGATGGATGGATAAATTCTACCACTATGCTAACCACTGCATCATAACATATAGATATTTAATCTCACCAGATGTTTAATTTAATTTGATTTTATTGCTTAACAGCTGTAAAACAGAGGAAGCCGCCAAAGAATGGAGTCAAACTCCCACCATATTATTTTATTTGGGATATTTTATCTTGTCAGTTTTTTACTCATCCACTTTTGCTGCTGTTATGCAACTTTTGCTTGAATCATTTCACTGAGTGTGTACAAATGAACAAATGGGATAGTTTTATGACGAATGGCTTGTGTGGACATGATTTTATGTTTTGTTTTTGTTTTTTAAAAAGTCTTTTTAAAAAAGCTGGCTTTCATTAGAAAGTTTCTTGAAGTACTTTTGTTTTCAGTTTTCTGATGTTCTTCATCTTTTCATTCTCTTTTACTGACAACATTTTAAGAGATTTTAATTACTTGTAAAGATAAACATGTTTTTGTTTGTGCAGAAAGAATGAGCTCACTAACAGTGCCATCTATGTTTAGATATTTCGGAAATTTCACTTAAAATTTCATTTGAACTTGGTTGAGATTGAGAAATCCTTCAGAAGAATTAGGTGATTTCAGCTTCCGGGTGAATTTCCCAAGACTGACAATATACAATAAATACAGCAGCAATAAGACAAACTGCATTGACTAGCAGCTCAACAGCCAGAAAAAAAGAGTCTCACAAGGACAACTTCACATCGCATTTTCTAATCTGATCACATTAACCACTGGTATGTATTCTGTAGATTTATATGGATGTGTATTTATATGTACGTGTATGGATTTATGTGTATGTGAAATATTTCAATGCTTGATTTAAATTAAAACTAACATCTGATTTTGTTTTTTATAGAAATGGCTAATAAGGAATTGTTAATGCTGGAAAGGTGAGTCTTATCTTGAAAACAATGGATAAAATAACCGAATGAAGGCAATGCCTTGTGACATTAGTATTATAAAGTTTTAGTACAAGTCTGTGAAGGTGTTCAGTCACTCAGGTGATTTTGGCTGTCTAGTAGTGGAAAGTCATCTGAATTATGAAGCTGTATAGATAAATAATGAATAATTGATTATTTGTATTCTTGTGTAGCAATCAATGCAGTTAAGGATTATATGAGAATTATTGTATGCTAAAAATACAGCATTGTATGCTAGGAAATAAAAAATAAACACATTTTCATGAATTCTTTCTCTTTTAACAGCTACTTTAACAGCGACTCTGGATTTGACTCAGACGACGCAGATTTTGATGAGCTGGACTGCTCTGATCCTTTGGCCATGGTAAGTCATGGATACAGATTTATAAAGCCTCACCTCACCTCATCACACCTCGTTCCTTTTCACTGTATAATCACCTGAGCTCACTGTGGACTCTGATGTGTTACAGAGCAGCAGATGTGACCTGCACAAAGGAATCCGTATCGAGGTCACCAAGGAGCCTCTTAGCATGCGCACTGTTGCTAACGTTGTAATCGCTCTGCAGAGGCTGAAGCACACTCAACATGTTCAGTCCACAGAGTTCACTGACCAGGACCTCTTCACTATCTTCATGGAGAATGTGATTGAAGGTGGGGTTCAAAATATATCATCTTAATGTACATGCATCTATTCTTATTTTGCTCCAGTGATTTTTTTTTTGCAATAAAACTGATTCCTTGAGCACTGACACACCTCCGTCTTCCTCATACAGAGAGCATAGCGATCGATCTGAAGTGTAGTGAATCCCAGAGTTACAGCATGCAGGACAAGGCTGTGCAGTGCACAATATGCGACAAGTCTAAAAGGGCCTTGGTGCGAAGAGACAAGCCTCCTATACTGTTGGCCATTACTCTGAAAGGTGGAAATGAGGAGAATAAAGGTAAACTTCCAATACAAATCAGTGTCACTACTAACACTTTAGAGGAATTGATTTGGATTTAAGATCTGAGACGAAATTCAATCAAAGCATATAACATAGCACATGTACTGTATTAAGATCTAACCTGATAAAGAGTCAAACTGAGCTCTTTGTCACTGCTAGGGTCTGAATTTACATTCTTCCTGTCATTAGCTTTGAACCTTGAACCTTAACAACTATACTACTATAACCACTATACTACTGCTACTACTGTTACTCTAGGTTTCTGTATTGTTCCTTTATCTGCCTCTTGTTCTATCCATCTGTCTATAACTTCACTCTATGGTCTTTAAGCCCTGATTTGTCATTCTCACATCTGAAACATTTCACCTTTTCAGTCTAATTCTTTCTTTCTACTGCATCCTTTTGTGTTTCTTGTCTAATGTAAAAACCTCCAAGCTGAATTGACATTTAACTGAAGTGGATTGTTTTTCGACAGCATGGTTCAATCTCTCAGCCTACAACCCACCAAACTGCAGAGGAAACGCAAAAGGCCAGCCTGTGTGTTTGGGGATTGTGAAGAGCAACCTGTATCTGTCATGTACAATGGAGAATGATACTCCTTTTTTAGGCATAGAGGTATGTAAACACAATAATCTACCACAATGACAAAGCTTACATTTAGATTTAAGTTGGCACACAGTGTTTCCACCAAAGTGACTCACAAGCAAGAAAGAATTCAATCACAGCCTGGTTTCTTCTTCCTATTATTTCAGGAAGTTCAGACACCCTGTTGAACATGTGCCTTAAAGAATGTGACATGATATTCTCAAGAATTAATGCAGAATTTGGTTTTATTAATGTTTTAATCAATCTAAAACATACACATTAATTAAATGTAATATCATTGGAAACTGATGGCATCCCAATACAACCTTTATAGTCTGGACAAAGAGGAACATAACTAGAACATTTACACAAAATGTCTGATGTTGTAAAAGTTAGAGAACACAAACTTGTAATGTTTATGGTAGACGTAATGGATTCATTCTTTTGTAGGAGGTAAAAGACAAAGAGAGCCTGAAGACCATCAAGGAGAACGATGGAATGGAGCGCTTCCTGTTCTTGAGAAACGGACCCGGTGACTCCCTGAACACCTTCGAGTCGGTGAAATACCCGGGCTGGTTCATCACCACGTCCAAGGACGACTTTAAGCCAGTGCAAATGACTAATCAGCAAACCAGCCACCTGCAGTTGTTCACGCTCCATGATGAGACAGTAGTCTCTCAGAATTAGTTCTGATTCAGAAAAACAGTTTCCAGAAAGTATGTACTAAGTACTGAGTGTAAATCTGGAGGCTCATTTTATGTTTAAGTTTATCTCAGCTCGAGATACCTGACTGTCTTGTGATTGTTGGTGGTTTAAAAAAAAAAATCATATTTATTTAACTCTATTTAAAATGTAACTTATTTATTACACATTTTGTATAGATTTTATTACTCTAATTTATTTATATGTTTAAAAGACTAATAAAATATTTTTTTTTCAAATTTGTGGTATTGTGTAACATTTGCATAAAGATGAGAAACCTGAGTGTAATTTAGGCCCTAACCCTAACCCTTGTCTTGTAATATAATAATCTGATTGAAGTTGTCATCCGATCAATGTGGACTATCTTCAGATCCATGGTGCATCCTAAAAGACAATGGGCAGAAATACATGTAGTGAAACTAGTAAAATTATTTTAAATCAAAGTCAGAAGCACCTTTATTGCCAAGTACTGTGAGTTTACATATACAAGGAATTTGTCTTGGTTTACTGGTCCATAGTTATATTGAAGCAAAGAAGCCTAAATATAAAAAAAACTATAAGATATAAAAACTATGTGTATAAACAATAGAAGCATTAACTGTATAATAGTATGTGATGTACAAAAGTGAAAAAATGTTTAAAGTAAGAAGGTGCAGTACATCAGTATGAGTTGTGTGTGTTAATATAGCAAGTAGGAAACATCAAAGTGGTGTTATTCTCCATGTCCAAGGATGCGAATAAGAGACCATGATGATTCCTGGATATTAGCCTGGGTCAGCCACATCTTATCTGCCTGTTTTAGGGACTTGGAAGTGTACATGTCCTGGATAGGTGGCAGATTGAAGTAATTCACCATCTCAGTAGAGTAAATGGTATTCTGCCGCTGCCTGCAGTAGGGCTGGGTTCTTCCTAAAGTCTGCCTCCATTACCCCAGCTTTTCCCACATTGAGCTCCAGTTTGTTTAGACTGCACCATATAGGCAGGCATATTAATCCCCTACAGTGATGCCTTGGCATTGGTTCCTGAGGAGTCCAGGTGCTGGAGGATGAAGTGGAGTGTCATGTTAACTGTGTCATCTGAACTCATTAAGTCCTGTGATCCTTGGTTTTTGGGGATGGGAATGATGGTTGAGGTCTTGAAGCAGGATGGCTCATGGCATTTCTCAGACAAGGTGTTAAAGAAATCTGTCACAACTAGAGACAGTTGATCAGCACAGTACTTCAAGTTGAATGAAGAGACAAAGTCTTAACCTGCACAATAACCTGCACAATAAGCAACAGAAAGGACAGAACAGATCATAGAGCTGCTGGTATAGAAGCATTACACTGCTCCCAACAGTCATGACAGTATACTATGCTATATATGTATACTATGCCATGACATATACTATGTAGGCATAAAAAGGTTTGAAATGTGCAATTGAAATATACATACACAAATATAGGCAATTTGTATGTACAAATTGTATATTATTATGTACATAATTTGTACATTATATATTATGTACAAATATTATACAATTTGTATGTACAAATGTGCACTTGTGAAATGTGCAGTTGAAGTAAACAGTATAAACAATTGTATGTACAGATGTGTTGTGTGTTCCATGTGTGTTAAGTGTTCATCAGATGGGTTGCCTGAGGGAAGAAACTGTTCCTATGTCTGGTCATTCTGGTGCTCAGGGCTCTGTAGCGTCGACCAGATGGCAACAGTTCAAAGAGGGAGTGTGCTGGATGTGAGGGGTCCAGAGTGATTTTCTTTGCCCTTTTGCTCACTCTGGAGAAGTACAGATCTTGGAGAGTGGGGAGAGTTGTGCCAATGGTTCGCTCAGCAGTCCGGACTACCCTCTGTAGTCTCCTGAGGTCAGATTTGGTAGCTGAGCTGAACCAAATCTGACCTCAGGAGACTACAGAGGCTAGTCTCTCTCTCTCTATCTATCTATCTCTATCCATCTCTATTTAATGTATATTTTGCTGTCTATAAAATGAAACTGATTCCATATGGAAAGTGCATACTGGTGCTATCTTTTTTTTTTTCTTCCACAGCTCCAAAGTGCAGTTCTGATGCTCAAGTGCCAAATTTTAGGCAGTGGACAGGGGTCATAATGGACACTCTGACAGATCTGAGGCTACTCAACACCATATGCACCAAGATGGGATGGACTGGGTGTCATATATTGACATCATGCTGAGCAAATCTGAGTTTAATATAATGAAGCCAATATGAGGAGTTTAAAACAATTTGGTTAAAAAATGTTTGGACCTATTTTCTGTTGCCAATTATTTGTAATATGTGTTTGTGTCAATTCCTCATCATTGAATGTAAACGATTACAAAATGGAAGGTTGCATAAAACAGAACATTTTCACTACTATGCACATCAGTTCAAGACAATCATCCTAAAGAAATTCCTGAAAATCCATAATCTTGTGCAATCTCAGACTTTCACTTCTCTTATTTATGGAAAGTTTTTTATTTCATACACAATAACAAGCAAAAGCTACAGCATCCCAGTCTTGCAATAAATTTGACTTGTACCTAATGATTGACATTACAGAAGAATTTTGCAATAAACATTTGCTTACTCTTTTAGGGGAAAAAGGGGTCTTCAGATTTAAACCAGTTAAACCAACCCAACAGGAGCCACAACTATTGGTGTTTAAACAGGTGTGGTTCCTGATGGATTCCTGAAAACCCGCAGCCACACAGACCCTTTATAGATAAGCTTCGACCCCATGATTTATAGATTTTTATGTTGAGCAAAAATTGTGGAAATCCCAATTAACTTTTATGCATTACTCATGATCTGTTGCTACCATCATGGCATCATCTGGAAGATGAGTCATGTCAAGTGGACTTTTCTCTTATTTGAAATGTTTCAGTACTCATCGGAGCAGCTTACATAATGAGTTACATCATCAATAAAGATGTCAAGTCATGGTACTACATCCAATTTGTTTGACTTTTGAACTAGTGTGCTTTAGATCATGAGAAGATCCTTTCTTTCTCTAGACATCTTGGCTAAAGCACTTTTACATTTATGGCATTTGGCAGACACCTTTACCTAGAGCAACTTACATTCATACAGCTGATCAATTAAGGATCAGAGGCCCAGGAGCGGCAGCCCAGGGATTCAAGCTCACAACCTTTCGATCAGTAGTCCAACACCTTAACCAAAGAGCTACCACTTACTTTTGCGTCTCATCTCTGTATTTCTTTGTGAATCCGTTTCTGGTCTTCATATTTGTTTATCGTTTTTAACAAAAAAATGCAGTAATCACAGGTAAAACCCAGGGCTCAAACAAAGCGTAGGCATTCAGAGCTCTGAACTGTTTAAACATTCAATCAGTCTAACATGACACACCTGGGGGACAAGTTTGGTCAAAACATTGGTCAGCCATATGTTCTAATGTTTCCTATCGCTTGAAAAATGGTTGGGTTCAAACAAAGGGTTACATTGGTTTTTATCAAATGTAGATGTAAATTTGATTTATTTGTATCTTTTTTATGTGTATGTCTAAAATTAATAATCGTTTTACCTTATAGCAAAAAGTAAATAATTGTCCTTGTTGCTCCAGTATTTTTGGAGGTAAAATGGAGTTTATTATTTTAAATGTTGCTTTCCCAAAGGAGTTTACTTTATTGCTTAGAGAGTTAATTTGTGGACCACAAACAAAGGGACATACAGTATTCTACACAAAATCAGGACAGAAGATTAGGATTTTAAAGTTTAATGGATTTTTTAACTAGACTAAGCATTTTTAAATGCTTTATGCCTCATACACATATAAACTCATTCAGAATCACCCAATCAGGTTAGCATACCTTTGATGTGATTATTTACTTTCTAATGATTTGTTCTGCTGACTAACATAGCCTTGTATTCCTGGAAGAAAGGAAAAAAGGAAGGAAGGAAGGAAGGAAGGCAGGAAGTCCATCCCATTAAGTTTTGCGTGTTTTGAAAAGGCATGTTTTAAGTCACGTACCACATTCATTTATAGACAATTATATAATACTTGAGTTCATGGCCTTGCTTTTCCATCACGTTCAGGGGGTTGTATATCATGACCCATCTACTAATTATCTTCTCTGTTGTTTTCTTTGAGTAGGTTAATTTACAGAGAATTAATGTGAGCACCACAAACCCAGGTACATACAGCATTACACACGAAATTCATAAAGTGAATATTAGGATTCAAAAAGCAAAAATATAGAAATTAGCCTTAGTTTACAATGTAAAACATAGAAACCAAAGATAGAGTGTGTGTGCATGTATTTGTGTGTGTGTGTGTGTTTGTGTGTGGGAGTGCATGTGTGTTTGTGTGTGTGTGGTCGTGCGTGCGTGCGTGTGTGTGTGGGTGTGCGTGCGTGCGTGCGTGTGTGTGTGTGTGGGTGTGCGTGCGTGTGTGTGTGTGTGTGTGTGTGTGTGTGGGTGTGCGTGCGTGCGTGCGTGTTTGTGTGTGTGTGTGGGTGTGCGTGCGTGTGTGTGTGCACTCTAGTGGTTTCTGGAAGTGCAAACAGAGGCTCATAAAAGTCACGTACTACATGAATAAAACAGTTATATAATACTTAAGTTCATGACACGGTGAACTCTGCATCCTTTAGAGGCACGTAAGAAACGTTTCGTTCTGCTTCTACTTGTGTTTTTTTTAAATGTGCAACACATCTCCTGAGACTCCAATTCCCATATTATTTTTTATATCATATAAGCATCTTCACAATGTCCTGTAACTTTGTATTTTAAAGCATTCATTAGAAAGCCAAGCAGAAATTTTCAGGAAAAAAACTGTATATTGCTGATGCAGTACACAGTGAAATGAAACCTTTCTCCAGGACAATGTTGCGACAAAAAACAACATAAAGCTACATAAAAGAAGGCAAAAAAAAAACAATGTTGAGCTAAGGACTTATGTCCTAGCCACATAAAGTGCAACAAGTGCAACCCAGTGCAACAGTGCAAGACAAGGACAGTGCAAACAGACAATACAAGACAAATACACAAAGTACACAGAATAGCATTGACCAGTGTGTATACTGTATTATAAAGTACATTGCGAATGAGGTATTGAAATGTGTTGTGCAAAGCAGCAATGTACTGTGAAAAAGCACTTGAGTGAGTGATTGATTTTATGCAATCCAGAGTACAGTAGTTCACACAGTTTGGTGTGAGTGTGTGTTTGGTGTAGTTTAGTTCTGTTTGTTGAGAAGTCTGATGGCTTAGGGGAAGAAACTATTACACAGTCTGGTTGTGAGGGCCCAAATGCTATGGTACCTTTTTCTAGATGGCAGCAGAGTGAAGAGTGTGTGTGAGGGCTGTGTGGGGTCATTGGCAATGCTGTTTGCGGATGCAGTGTGTTTTATGAATGTCCATGATGGAGGGAAGAGAGATTCCGATGATCTTCAAGACCTGTCTTCAATAAAAGACGGTGCAGTTCCCAAACGTGTTCAGGATGGGGGTGGGAGGAGGGCTTTCCTCAGCCTTTGTTGGAAGTAGAGGTGCTGCTGTGCTTTCTTATTGATGGAATTGGTGTTAAGAGACCAGGTGAGGTTCTCTGCCAGATGAACATCAAGGACTTTGGTGCTCTTGACAATCTCTACACAGGACCCGTCAATGTTCAGTGAAGAGTGATCGCTCTGTGCTCTCCTGAGGTCAACAACCATCTCTTTAGTTTTGTCAACAAAACAGGAAAAAATTAGCAAGATGACATTCCCCAGAAGGGCTGAGAAGAAGACATCGTGAATACTGTTAGGAAGGCAGTGGGTTGGTGGGATCTGGTGGTAGAGCTGGGACAAGATAGCAGCCGTAAGAAGGCAGGGCTGGGGCAGGTTCCTTGGGGTCAGGTGGTGGCTCCATTACAGGCTTGTCAGGTGGCAAGACGGGGGCAGGTAAACTGGGGTCAGGTAGTGCTCTGGCCAGGGTGGATGAGGGATGCTTGTCAATGGACTCTGATATGAGAAGATTGTGGGATACCTTGGCACCGGCCTCAGGCTTGAGCAGCATATAGGAGGCTGTACCATCTGCTTCAGGTGTGGGGAGGGCATGGGAGGCCATGCTTTTAGCATCAGACATGAGCAGGATTTTGGAGGCCGAACAGTTAGACTTGTGGACATGACATGACATGGAAGATCGCGCCATCTGCCTCAGGCTTGAGGAGGATGTGGGAGGCCATGCTGTTGGCTTAAGGCACGAACATTAGCTTTGAGAAAGGTATGAGCAGAAAATGGGAGGCTGCTCCATTAGCCACAGTTGTGAGCAGAGGTCAGGGTTTTAAAAAACAACAATATCAAGACTACAACAAGACTTCACACTAACAATAATTCACAAAGAAAACACTCATTAAATGGCTGAAAATTTAACTGAAGGGTTAAACTAGGTGAAAAATAGGTTCAAGTAATTGTGACTCATGAGTCACAATACAAGACTGAAGACAGGACATGAACCCAGACAAATGACATGTAGCAACATAAAGAAACATATGACACACACAGAAGAAGGATATAAGGAAATAATGACTCTTACTGTCACTGAGCTTATTATAATAAACACGTCATTTACACTAGAAAATTAGATTGAAGCCTAAATAAAAAACGTTTCCACATTGCTTTCATAAAATCTTTTATATATAATAATATATATATAATTGTCAATGTTGATGAAACTCATGATGGTAGCAGCAGAATGAATTCAAACGAGGTCGATAGAAATGTATAGACATATTTGATGGGCATTTATTGATCACCACATAATTGGACATTGTTCTTAAAGCAGCTTGAAAGTTGAAAAATAAATTTATATTGATTCCTAATGTGCAAACCTGACATGATACGAGGAAGAAACACTGAGAGGAACTAAACTCAAAAGAGAACACGTTTGTGAGAAAATCCATATAATAAAATGTTTTTTAAACTACAGTTTTTCCTGTTTTGCCAATTCCATCCCACTGGCTTAAGTGGTTAAGGCCCTTGGTTGTTGATCAGAGGATCAGGGTTCGAGCCCCAGCACTGCCAATCTGCCACTGTTGGGCCCCAGATCAAGGCCTTTAACCCTCTTTACTCCAGAGTGCTGCATCATGTCTGTGCTCTGACCCTAACTTCCAAATTTAGGATATGCAAAGATAGAATTTCACTGTGCTGTAATGTATATGTGACAAAAAGGCTTCTATAATACCAACTAACTCTTCCCTGTCATATGGCAGCTACCAACCTGGGAGGGCAAAAGCTAATGTTTAATCTGAGACATGTAAAGCTATCCAACCTCACTTTTCATGTTGAGGCACAGGGCAGTGCATAGAGCACATATGCCCTATATAATTGTGTATGTGACAAATAAAAATCTTGAATCTTGAATCTTGAAACTGCTGTGACATGATGGGGTCAGACTCCAATATCACAACGATAGGGCGAATGGCCTTTTGTTTTGCCATTTGGAGGCTTTTAAAACTACAGTTTAAAATGAGAAAGCATAACTAAGAAGTAGCTATGAATAAATTGGTAAACTTATATATTGGCATAATCTATATTGAAATATAATTAGTCCCTCTATTTAGACCATTGCAGAGCCCAAAACTTGTGCTATAGGTTATAGAGATACACCATCATGTTATAATTTTTTTATAAAATCATAAAACATTGCACAGTATTTGTACTGTTTTCACCTTTTTCAATCCTTGACGTCATCTAAGATACATCATGGAACTGCAAGCACAATATTTCCTCTAACTCTCTCTGCATAATTATGGGATAAATGAATTATATGACAGTGCGATTGCCCTTCTTTCATACACAAAATATCTGAGACTTCTCTGCAAATCAGTTTAGTGCATCTATGCCTTGATCCTAAATTAACCTAAGGTTCCCATCTTTATGCAAATTTCATACACTGCCACACAACGTTTTTTGTTTAAAAAAACTTTATTTTATTAAACTTTTAAATATAACAAAAAGTTAAATATATATATATATATATATATATATATATATATATATATATATATATATATATATATATATATATATATATAATATAGAGTAAAGAAATCAATACAGACTATAACAAGTAGGTTAAATATAGTTAAATACAAAACATAACTCATATAGTGATTTTTGTGAACCCACCAACAATCACAAGACAGTCAGGTATCTCAAGCTGAGATAAACTTAAACATAAAATGAGCCTCCAGATTTATACTCAGTACTTAGTACATACTTTCTGGAAACTGTTTTTCTGAATGAGAACTAATTCTGAGAGACTACTGTCTCATCATGGAGCGTGAACAACTGCAGGTGGCTGGTTTGCTGATTAGTCATTTGCACTGGCTTAAAGTCGTCCTTGGACGTGGTGATGAACCAGCCCGGGTATTTCACCGACTCGAAGGTGTTCAGGGAGTCACCAGGTCCGTTTCTCAAGAACAGGAAGCGCTCCATTCCATCATTCTCCTTGATGGTCTTTAGGCTCTCTTTGTCTTTTACCTCCTACAAAAGAATGAATCCATTACATCTACCGTTCTATCAGGTACATGCTCAACAGGATATTGCATCATCGGAAAGTCCTGAAAGTAATGGGTAGAAAAAAACAACTCTGTGCTGTGATTGCTCTGTGCTGTGATTGCTCTGTGCTGTGATTGCTCTGTGCTGTGATTGCTCTGTCCTGTGATTGCTCTGTGCTGTGATTGCTCTGTGCTGTGATTGCTCTGTGCTGATTCAAGCTTTGTCATTGTGGTAGATGGTTATGTTTACATACCTCTAAGCCGAGAAAAGGACTTTCATTCTGCATTGTACATGACAGAAACAGGTTGCTCTTCACAATCCCCAAACACACAGGCTGGCCTTTTGTGTTTTCTCTGCAGTTTGGTGGGTTGTAGGCTGAGAGATTGAACCATGCTGTGGAAAAAAAAATCAACTTTGGTTAAAATGAAAATAATTAGTGTAATGAAAATGTTTCAGAGGCAGGGCATAAAGACCATAGAATGGTGTTCTAAACAGATGGACAGAAGAAAAAAGGAATTGAAGGAATTAAAACGAGAGCATATTTTAAAGGGAAACAGAAACCTACAGCAACACTAGAGATAGTATAGTGATTAAGGATCTAAGGTTTCCCTTAACTTAGCTTAATTTCTTCGAAAGTGTTAGTAGTGACACTGATTTGTATTGGAAGTTTACCTTTATTCTCCTCATTTCCACCTTTCAGAGTAATGGCCAGCAGAATGGGAGTCTTTTCCTTCTGCACCAAGGCCCTTTTAGACTTGTCGCATATTGTGCACTGCACAGTCTTGTCCTGCATGCTGTAACTCTGGGATTCACTACACTTCAGATCGATCGCTATGCTCTCTGTGTGAGGAAGACGGAGGTGTGTCAGTGCTCAAGGAATCAGTTTTATTGCAAAAAAAATCACTGGAGCAAAATAAGAATAGATGCATGTACATTAAGATGATATATTTTGAACCCCACCTTCAATCACATTCTCCATGAAGATAGTGAAGAGGTCCTGGTCAGTGAACTCTGTGGACTGAACATGTTGAGTGTGCTTCAGCCTCTGCAGAGCGATTACAACGTTAGCAACACTGCGCATGCTAAGAGGCTCCTTGGTGACCTCGATACGGATTCCTTTGTGCAGGTCACATCTGCTGCTCTGTAACACATCAGAGTCCACAGTGAGCTCAGGTTTTTATACAGTGAAAAGGAACGAGGTGTGATGAGGTGAGGTGAGGCTTTATAAATCTGTATCCATGACTTACCATGGCCAAAGGATCAGAGCAGTCCAGCTCATCAAAATCTGCGTCGTCTGAGTCAAATCCACAGTCGCTGTTAAAGTAGCTGTTAAAAGAGAAAGAATTCATGAAAGTGTGTTTATTTTTTTGACTTACAGTAGCATGCAGAAATTCTCTAATTCTCTTTAATTCCTTACTTACCTTTCCAGAGTTAACAAATCTTTGTCAGCCATTTCTAAAAATAAATAAATCTATAAGAAGAACAAAATCAGCAAAAGGAACAAATTTTATTCAATCAATCAATTAAAGTGATTCAACTCATCTTGAAGCTTCTTATTTTCTATACATATAAATACATATAAATCCACACAATACATACCAGTGGTTAATGAGATTGGATTCAGAATTTGAAGTTGTCCACGTGAGACTCTCTTTTTCTGCTTGTTGAGCTTCTAGTCAATGCAGGTTTGTCTTTGTGCTTCTGCATTTATACTCAGTCAGACATTTACTCACACAGACAATTTCTGCTTAAGGCAGTGTTTCGCAACCAATGACTGGGGAATGTCAAATTAAGTGAAATTTCCTAAATATCTAAACATTGGCAAAACGGACAGGTATGTTGTCAGTAAAAGACTTTCAACCATGGAATAATATCCAAGTTTTGTAAATATAGTGAGTATTTATGCATTTGCTTCTAATGAAGGCACGAAGCAATTATTTAGGTGATATGTATTAAGTCTTGCAAGACATTATCTATTCATTTTTAATATCAAATACTTTACTTAAATAAAAGATTCCAAAAATGATTCCAAACTGACTAATATAAAATAAGTGATAAAATGGTAACTTTTGCCATGTTCTGCACCTGAAACAATAGTAGTAATTTTTTGCAGTAATAGCAATAATAGTTTTGGGTGATATTTTAATGTTGGTGTTGTAATGTGCTTGCAATGAACCATCACCAAATACATATAAAATAATAAACCTTTACAGGGTTTCAAAGGTTTTTGTTTATTTCTTCAAAAAGATTTCTAAAATTGGTTCGACATAAAGCCCTTTAAATCCTATAAATGAGTGTCCAAGCTTATCTATAAAGGATCAGTGCGGCTGCAGGTTTTGCAGGAATCCATCAGGAACCTGTTTAAACACTAGTAGTTGTGATTCCTGCTGGGTTGGTTAGAAAACCTGAAGCAGATAAGACTGATTACTGGTCCTCAAATTTACCTTCTCAAGAGAATATAACAGATAGTTATTGCAATTTTCTTCTGTAATGTCACTCATCTCATTCATTAGAAGTTATATTTAATGCAATTGTGGAATAGATTTTTCAACTTCTTGGTTTTGGTTTACCTTCTGTGGAACACAAAACCTTCCCTAAATGAAAAGCGTTTAAGTCTAATGTTGTACAACATTATGGATTTTCAGGACTTTCTCTGTCACTAAGGTCTTAAACTGATGCGCATGTGACTGCCATTCAAATTTTCTGTTTTATGTAACTTTCTATTAGGTAATTGTTTATTCAATCATGAGGAATTGCCACAAATGCATATTCCCACCAAATGGCAACAGGAAATAAGTCCAAATTTTAAACTCCTTATATTGCTTCATCCTAAATGATATTGCCATTGTGAGGGTATCATTCAATATGTTACATCATGTAAACAGAAATTGTGGCATAATCCCAATTTATACAATGTGGCCTCTACTTCACATATATGTTTAATTATGGGACACAGGCATATAGGACACATAGCCACCTAGATGGGACACAGGGATATACACATAACCACATAGCAATAGTAATTGTTTTTATAGCACCAACTGTCAACAGTGAGGTGTATAAATCTTTTAACGCTACTCCTAGAGGGAACATCTGATTCATGCCAAGTCCAAGTGACATGTCAATATGTTCAAAAGCACATGCATAAAGTAAACAAATGTCATATATATTTTTACCGTCTCTCACTCTCTCTCACTCTCTCTCTCTCTCTCTCTCTCTCTCTCTCTCAGGATTCAATACACTTCAAACTGATCAACACATTCTCTGTGTGAGGAAGATGGGCTTGTGTCAGTGCTCATGGAATCAGTTCCATTTTATAGACAGCAAAATATACATTAGATAGACAGATAGATAGATAGAGAGAGAGAGAGAGAGAGAGAGAGAGAGAGAGAGAGAGAGAGAGAGAGAGAGATGCATCATCCAGTGTTGTGGGTTTGGGTTTGTGCCAATGAACCTATACTGTCATGACTGTTGGGAGCAGTGTAATGCTTCTATACCAGCAGCTCTATGATATATTCTGTCCTTTCTGTTGCTTGTTGTGCAGGTTAAGAAGCACAAACTGTTGTACCTCTGTGGCACACCTCAATGGCTGCCTCTACCTCCTTAACTCCTCACCTAACTCTCTCCATCCTAGGGAGAGTCATCGTCTTCAAGAATCAAAACCCATGCAAAGCAGCCGGACCAGACTTTGTCTCTGCATTCAACTTGAAGTACTGTGCTGATCAACTGTCTCTAGTTGTGACAGATTTCTTTAACACCTTGTATGAGAAATGCCATGAGCCATCCTGCTTCAAGACCTCAACCATCATTCCCATCCCCAAAAACCAAGGATCACAGGACTTAATGAGTTCAGATGACACAGTTAACATGACACTCCACTTCATCCTCCAGCACCTGGACTCCTCAGTAACCAATGCCAGGATCCTGTTTTTATATTTCAGCTCAGCTTTTAAAACAATCACTTCACTCTGCCACAGGACAAGCTCTCTCAGCTAAGTGTGCATGATTCCACCTGTAGATAGATCACAGACTTCCTGACTGACAGGAGGCAGCACATTATATTTAATTTACATTATTTAGCAGACGCCCTTATCAAGGCAACTTATATTTTATCTCATTTACTGTATACAACTGAGCAACTGAGGGTTATGATGGGCTTTGCTCAGGGACACAGCAGTGGCAGATTGGTGGACATGGGCTTCAAGCTCACAACCTTCTGATTGGTAATCCAACCCCTGGACAGTCAGTACCGGTTTCTCCAAGGCTGGGGTATTTGACTCTTCTCCCTGCATACCAAGAGTCTGTCAAACTATTGAAGTTTGGGGACAACATCACCGTCTTTGGGCTCATCACTGGAGGGGATTAGTCTGGAGCTCAATGTTTGGAAAAGCAGTGGTAATGGAGGCAGAATTACCCAGACACACTGCAGGTGGTTGCAGAATACCATTTACTCCACTGACAATTACTTCAATCTGCCACCTCTTGAGGACGTGTACACTTCCAAGACCGTAAAACGGGCAGATAAGATGGGGCTGACCCAGGCTAATATCCAGGAATCATCATGGTCTCTTATACACATCCTTGGACATTAACGAATAACCCCGATTTGCTGTTTCCTACTTGCTTACCTTCTTACCTCAAACTGTGAGTTGTTGCACTTTTCCACTGTTGTACATCACATACTATTATACAGTTAAGGCTTCTATTGTATTTTCTTATTTTTTGAAAAAATAATTGTTTATACTTAAAATAATTTTACTAGTTTCACTACATGTATTTCTGCCCATTGTCTTTTAGGATGCACCATGGATCTGAAGATAGTCCACATTGATCGGATGTCAACTTCAATCAGATTATTATATTACAAGACAAGGGTTAGGGTTAGGGCCTAAATTACACTCAGGTTTCTCATCTTTATGCAAATGTTACACAATACCACAAATTTGAAAAAAAATATTTTATTAGACTTTTAAACATATAAATAAATTAGAGTAATAAAATCCATACAAAATGTGTAATAAATAAGTTACATTTTAAATATAGTTAAATAAATATTATTTTTTTTAAACCCCCAACAATCACAAGACAGTCAGGTATCTCGAGCTGAGATAAACTTAAACATAAAATGAGCCTCCAGATTTACACTCAGTACTTAGTACATACTTTCTGGAAACTGTTTTTCTGAATCAGAACTAATTCTGAGAGACTACTGTCTCATCATGGAGCGTGAACAACTGCAGGTGGCTGGTTTGCTGATTAGTCATTTCCACTGGCTTAAAGTCGTCCTTGGACGTGGTGATGAACCAGCCCGGGTATTTCACCGACTCGAAGGTGTTCAGGGAGTCACCGGGTCCGTTTCTCAAGAACAGGAAGCGCTCCATTCCATCGTTCTCCTTGATGGTCTTTAGGCTCTCTTTGTCTTTTACCTCCTACAAAAGAATGAATCCATTACATCTACCATAAACATTACAAGTTTGTGTTCTCTAACTTTTACAACATCAGACATTTTGTGTAAATGTTCTAGTTATGTTCCTCTTTGTCCAGACTATAAAGGTTGTATTGGGATGCCATCAGTTTCCACTGATATTACATTTACAAATAGATATGTAAAGTAAAGGTTAAAGACATTTAAAACTAGGTAACGCGTCCTTTACACCAATTAATGAGTATGTTTTAGATTAATTAAAACATTAAGAAAACCTCTACATCTTCCTCTAACCACTAGAACTACAATTTACCTTGAAATATATTCATTCAAATATTTGTGAATTTCTGCATTAATTCGTGAGAATATCATGTCACATTCTTTAAGGCACATGTTCAACAGGGTTTTGTATATTATGAACTTGGTAACAGGAAATAATAAGAAGAAGAAACCAGGCTGTGATTGAATTCTTTCTTGCTTGTGAGTCACTTTGGTGGAAACACTGTGTGCCAACTTGTTAACTCTAAATGATTATGTAAGCTTTGTCATTGTGGTAGATGGTTGTGTTTACATACCTCTATGCCTAAAAAAGGAGTATCATTCTGCATTGTACATGACAGATACAGGTTGCTCTTCACAATCCCCAAACACACAGGCTGGCCTTTTGCGTTTCCTCTGCAGTTTGGTGGGTTGTAGGCTGAGAGATTGAACCATGCTGTCGAAAAACAATCCACTTCAGTTAAATGTCAATTCAGCTTGGAGGTTTTTACATTAAACAAGAAACACAAAAGGATGCAGTAGAAAGAAAGAATTAGACTGAAAAGGTGAGATGTTTCAGATGTGAGAATGACAAATCAGGGCTTAAAGACCATAGAGTGAAGTTATAGACAGATGGATAGAACAAGAGGCAGATAAAGGAACAATACAGAAACCTAGAGTAACAGTAGTAGCAGTAGTATAGTGGTTATAGTAGTATAGTTGTTAAGGTTCAAGGTTCAAAGCTAATGACAGGAAGAATGTAAATTCAGACCCTAGCAGTGACAAAGAGCTCAGTTTGACTCTTTATCAGGTTAGATCTTAATACAGTACATGTGCTATGTTATATGCTTTGATTGAATTTCGTCTCAGATCTTAAATCCAAATCAATTCCTCTAAAGTGTTAGTAGTGACACTGATTTGTATTGGAAGTTTACCTTTATTCTCCTCATTTCCACCTTTCAGAGTAATGGCCAGCAGTATAGGAAGCTTGTCTCTTCGCACCAAGGCCCTTTTAGACTTGTCGCATATTGTGCACTGCACAGTCTTGTCCTGCATGCTGTAACTCTTGGATTCACTACACTTCAGATCGATCGCTATGCTCTCTGTGTGAGGAAGACGGAGGTGTGTCAGTGCTCAAGGAATCAGTTTTATTGCAAAAAAAAAAATCACTGGAGCAAAATAAGAATAGATGCATGTACATTAAGATGATATATTTTGAACCACACCTTCAATCACATTCTCCATGAAGATAGTGAAGAGGTCCTGGTCAGTGAACTCTGTGGACTGAACATGTTGAGTGTGCTTCAGCCTCTGCAGAGCGATTACAACGTTAGCAACACTGCGCATGCTAAGAGGCTCCTTGGTGACCTCGATACGGATTCCTTTGTGCAGGTCACATCTGCTGCTCTGTAACACATCAGAGTCCACAGTGAGCTCAGGTTTTTATACAGTGAAAAGGAACGAGGTGTGATGAGGTGAGGTGAGGCTTTATAAATCTGTATCCATGACTTACCATGGCCAAAGGATCAGAGCAGTCCAGCTCATCAAAATCTGCGTCGTCTGAGTCAAATCCAGAGTCGCTGTTAAAGTAGCTGTTAAAAGAGAAAGAATTAATGAACGTGTGTTTATTTGATATAAAATCTTGAAAACACTTAAACTACTCATCCGAAAAGACTGTCTACAACTGGACATTCAAAATAACCTGAGTGACTGAACACCTTCACAGACTCGTAAATATTCACATAATATTCTAACAGTGTTAAGGTTAAATGAAACTTTCAAAACATTATACATTTTATAATACAAAGCATAGCAGCATTAATACTAATTACTCTAATTACACAAGACAAGGCTTACCTTTCCAACATTAAAAAATCTTCGCCAGCCATTTCTAAAAAGAAATAAATACAAAAAAAAAAAGGACAAAATTAAATTACACATAAAATTGTATTCAATCAATCAATCAATCATGCAACAAGCTACAGATTTATTACACATACATATAAATCCACACAATACATACCAATTCGGATTAGGAAAGGCGATTTGAAGTTGTCCTTGTGAGGCTTTTTTTGGCTGTTGAGCTGCTAGTCAATGCAGTTTGTCTGTGCTGCTGCTGTATTTATACTCAGTGTTGGGAAATTCACACGAGAGGAAGTGGTTGAATTGTTGCGCAATGTGTCACGTCACCGGGCATTTGATGTTTGACAATCCAGACAATCCCAAGGAATGTTTTTGTATTTTTACTTTTAATACTACAGAAAAATAATAATGCATGTATATTTGCAGCCTTTGGCAGGCGCCCTTATTTATAATAGTACGACTTACAGAATTTTTTTATTATCAATATAATAATAATAATAATAATAATAATAATAATAATAATAATAATAATAATAATAATAACTTGCAGGACATTATCAGTTTAGAAATAGTAATAAAAAATGTACTTAAGATGAAATATTCCCAAAGTGTTTCTAAATTGAATAATGCAAACTAAACTACACGGTAAGTGGTAAAATAAAAACTTTTCTTAAGTTCTGCTGCTGAAAAAACAGTGTTAATAACTGTGGGTTCTGGTTTAGTCCACCTCTCAAAGTGTTAAGTCAGAAAGTTAAGTATCTAGTCTGTGGCATCTAGATCACATATAAGGCTCTGAAGTTACAGAAAAATTAAGGATGCTGACAAAGGTATGCAAAAATCATAATTTATATTATGAATTTTTAAGATGGACATTTTATACATACCCTTGAAGAGTTTTAGGTAAACGCTTTAATGCAGTTAATATAACGTGTTTGTGAAGAGCCATCACCTAACAGATATTTCCTTTTACTTTTAGATAATAAAAAGAACATTAAACTAAACATTTCTATTTGGCCCCTCCTTGAACCGCCACCTTATTGTGGTGGAGGGGTTTGAGTGCCTGAATGATCCTAGAAGCTATGTTGTCTGGGGCTTTCTGCCCCTGGTAGGGTCTCCCAAGGCAAACAGGTCCTGGGTGACGGGCCAGACAAAGAGCGGTTCAAAAACCCTTATGAAGAAAGTTAAAACAAGGTCCGTGACGTCGCCCGGTATGGCGCAACCGGGGCCCCACCCTGGAGCCAGGCCCGGGGTTGGGGCTCGCATGCGAGCGCCTGGTGGCCGGGTCTTACCCCATGGGGCCCGGCCAGGCTTAGCCCGAAGGAGTGATGTGGGGCCGATCTCCTGTGGGCCCACCACCTGCAGGAGAAACCGTAAGGGGCTGGTGCATTGTGGATTGGGTGGCAGTCGAAGGCGGGAGCCTCAGCGACCCAATCCCCGGACACGGAATCTGGCTCTAGGGACATGGAATGTCACCTCGCTGGGGGGGAAGGAGCCTGAGCTGGTGCGGGAGGTTGAGAGATACCGACTAGACATAGTTGGGCTCGCCTCCACGCACGGCTTGGGCTCTGGAACCCAACTCCTCGAGAGAGGCTGGGCCCTCTACTACTCTGGAGTTGCCCGCGGTGAGAGGCGGCGGGCTGGTGTGGGCTTGCTCATAGCCCCCCAGCTCAGCAGCCATGTGTTGGAGTTTACCCCAGTGAACGAGAGGGTCGTTTCCCTGCACCTTCGGGTCGGGGAGAGGCCTCTCACTGTTATTTGTGCTTACGGGCCAAATGGCAGTGTAGAGTACCCGATCTTCTTGGCGTCTCTGGGAGGGGTGCTGGAAAGTGCTCCGACCGGGGACTCCGTCGTTCTACTGGGGGACTTCAACGCTCACGTGGGCAGCGACAGTGACACCTGGAGGGGCGTGATTGGGAGGAACGGCCCCCCTGACCTGAACCCGAGTGGTGTTCTGTTATTGGACTTCTGTGCTAGTCACAGTTTGTCCATAACGAACACCATGTTCAAGCATAAGGGTGTCCATCAGTACACATGGCATCAGGACACCCTAGGTCGGAAGTCGATGATCGACTTTGTGGTTGTTTCATCTGACCTCCGGCCGTATGTCTTGGACACTCGGGTAAAGAGAGGGGCGGAGCTGTCAACTGATCACCACCTGGTGGTGAGTTGGATCCGATGGCCGGGGAGGAAGTTGGACAGACTTGGCAGACCCAAACGTACTGTGAGGGTCCGCTGGGAACGTTTGACAGAGTCTCCGGTCAGAGAGATCTTCAACTCCCACCTCCGGCAGAGCTTCAACCAGATCCCGAGGGAGGTTGGAGACATTGAGTCTGAGTGGACCATGTTCTCCACCTCCATTGTCGACGCGGCCGCGCGGAGCTGTGGCCGTAAGGTCTCCGGTGCCTGTCGTGGCGGCAATCCCCGAACCCGGTGGTGGACCCCGGAAGTAAGGGATGCCGTCAAGCTGAAGAAGGAGTCCTATCGAGCCTGGTTGGCTCGGGGGACTCCGGAGGCAGCTGATAGGTACCGGAGGGCCAAGCGAGCTTCAGCCCGGGTGGTTGCAGAGGCAAAAACTCGGGTCTGGGAGGAGTTCGGTGAGACCATGGAAAAGGACTATCGGTTGGCCTCGAAGAAATTCTGGCAAACCGTCCGGCGCCTCAGGAGGGGGAAGCAGTGCCCTGCTCACACTGTTTATAGTGGGAGTGGGAATCTGCTGACTTCGACTGGGGACATTCTCGGACGGTGGAAGGAGTACTTCGAGGATCTCCTCAACCCCACCGACATGTCTTCCACTGAGGAAGCAGAGGCAGAGGGCTCAGTTGAGGACTCGTCGATCCCCCAAGCTGAGGTCACTGAGGTGGTTGAGAAGCTCCTCAGTGGCAAGGCACCGGGGGTGGATGAGATCCGCCCTGAGTACCTCAAGTCTCTGGATGTTGTGGGGCTGTCTTGGTTGACACGCCTCTGCAACATCGCGTGGCGTCTGGCTACAGTTCCTCTGGACTGGCAGACTGGGGTGGTGGTCCCTCTGTTTAAGAAGGGGGACCGGAGGGTGTGTTCCAACTATAGGGGGATCACACTCCTCAGCCTCCCCGGAAAAGTCTATGCCAGGGTACTGGAGAGGAGAATATGGCCGATAGTCGAACCTCGGATTCAGGAGGAACAATGCGGGTTTCGTCCCGGTCGTGGAACACTGGACCATCTCTATACCCTCACCAGGTTGCTGGAGAGTTCATGGGAGTTTGCCCAACCAGTCCACATGTGCTTTGTGGATCTGGAGAAGGCATTCGACCGTGTCCCTCGTGGTGAGCTGTGGGGGGTGCTCTGGGAGTATGGGGTCCGGGGCCCTTTGCTAAGGGCTGTCCGGTCCCTATATGACCGGAGCAGGAGTTTGGTTCGCATTGCCGGCAGTAAGTCAGACTTGTTCCCGGTGCATGTTGGACTCCGGCAGGGCTGCCCTTTGTCACCGGTTCTGTTCATTACTTATATGGACAGGATTTCTAGGCGCAGCCGGGGGCCGGAGGGAGTCCAGTTTGGGACCACGGGATTTCGTCTCTGCTTTTTGCAGATGATGTTGTCCTGTTGGCTCCTTCAAATCAGGACCTTCAGAGTGCACTGGGACGGTTTGCAGCTGAGTGTGAAGCGGCGGGGATGAGTATCAGCACCTCCAAGTCCGAGACCATGGTTCTCAGCCGGAAAAGGGTGGCTTGCCCCCTTCAGGTTGGTGGAAAGCCCCTGCCTCAAGAGGAAGAGTTTAAGTATCTTGGGGTCTTGTTCACGAGTGAGGGAAGGATGGAGCGGGAGATCGACAGGCGGATCGGTGTATCTTCTGCAGTGATGCGGTCGATATACCGGTCTGTTGTGGTGAAGAAAGAGCTGAGCCGCAAGGCAAAGCTCTCTATTTACCAGTCGATCTACGTTCCTACCCTCACCTATGGTCATGAGCTTTGGGTCATGACCGAAAGGACAAGATCCCGGATACAGGCGGCCGAAATGAGTTTCCTCCGCAGGGTGGCTGGGCGCTCCCTTAGAGATAGGGTGAGGAGCTCGGTCACTCGGGAGGAGCTCAGAGTAGAGCCGCTGCTCCTCCACATCGAGAGGGGTCAGCTGAGGTGGCTCGGGCATCTGTTCCGGATGCCTCCTGGACGCCTCCCTGGGGAGGTGTTCCGGGCATGTCCAACCGGGAGGAGGCCCCGGGGAAGACCTAGGACACGCTGGAGGGACTATGTCTCTCGGCTGGCCTGGGAACGCCTCGGTATTCCCCCGGAGGAGCTGGAGGAAGTGTCTGGGGAGAGGGAAGTCTGGGTGTCCCTGCTTAGAATGCTGCCCCCGCGACCCGGCCCCGGATAAGCGGTAGAAGATGGATGGATGGATTTCTATTTGGAAATATCTGAAAGATGTCCAAAATACTATGTACTGCAACAGCTTTATATGGTTGAACTGACAATAAAAGCTTCTTGACTCTTGACTTGACTTGAAAATAGAGCCCAATAAATAATGGGTGTCCAAGCTTATCTATAAAGGATCAGTGTGGCTGCAGGTTTTGCAGGAATCCATCAGGAACATGTTTAAACACTAGTAGTTGTGATTCCTGCTGGGTTGGTTAGAAAACCTGAAGCAGATAAGACTGATTACTGGTCCTCAAATTTACCTTCTCAAGAGAATATAACAGATAGTTATTGCAATTTTCTTCTGTAATGTCACTCACAATAAGAAAAGTTATTGCTTAATGTACAACATTATGGATATTCAGGACTTTCTCTGTCACTAAGGTCTTAAACTGATGCGCATGTGACTGCCATTCAAATTTTCTGTTTTATGTAACTTTCTATTAGGTAATTGTTTATTCAATCATGAGGAATTGCCACAAATGCATATTCCCACCAAATGGCAACAGGAAATAAGTCCAAATTTTAAACTCCTTATATTGCTTCATCCTAAATGATATTGCCATTGTGAGGGTATCATTCAATATGTTACATCATGTAAACAGAAATTGTGGCATAATCCCAATTTATACAATGTGGCCTCTACTTCACATATATGTTTAATTATGGGACACAGGCATATAGGACACATAGCCACCTAGATGGGACACAGGGATATACACATAACCACATAGCAATAGTAATTGTTTTTATAGCACCAACTGTCAACACTGAGGTGTATAAATCTTTTAACGCTACTCCTAGAGGGAACATCTGATTCATACCAAGTCCAAGTGACATGTCAATATGTTCAAAAGCACATGCATAAAGTAAACAAATGTAATATATATTTTTACCGTCTCTCACTCTCTCTCACTCTCTCACTCTCTCTCTCTCTCTCTCTCTCTCTCTCTCAGGATTCAATACACTTCAAACTGATCACCACATTCTCTGTGTGAGGAAGATGGGCTTGTGTCAGTGCTCATGGAATCAGTTTCATTTTATAGACAGCAAAATATACATTAGATAGACAGATAGATAGATAGATAGAGAGAGAGAGAGAGAGAGAGAGAGAGAGAGAGAGAGAGAGAGAGAGAGATGCATCATCCAGTGTTGTGGGTTTGGGTTTGTGCCAATGAACCTATACTGTCATGACTGTTGGGAGCAGTGTAATGCTTCTATACCAGCAGCTCTATGATATATTCTGTCCTTTCTGTTGCTTGTTGTGCAGGTTAAGAAGCACAAACTGTTGTACCTCTGTTGCACACCTCAATGGCTGCCTCTACCTCCTTAACTCCTCACCTAACTCTCTCCATCCTAGGGAGAGTCATCGTCTTCAAGAATCAAAACCCATGCAAAGCAGCCGGACCAGACTTTGTCTCTGCATTCAACTTGAAGTACTGTGCTGATCAACTGTCTCTAGTTGTAACAGATTTCTTTAACACCTTGTCTGAGAAATGCCATGAGCCATCCTGCTTCAAGACCTCAACCATCATTCCCATCCCCAAAAACCAAGGATCACAGGACTTAATGAATTCAGATGACACAGTTAACATGACACTCCACTTCATCCTCCAGCACCTGGACTCCTCAGGAACCAATGCCAGGATCCTGTTTTTATATTTCAGCTCAGCTTTTAAAACAATCACTTCACTCTGCCACAGGACAAGCTCTCTCAGCTAAGTGTGCATGATTCCACCTGTAGATAGATCACAGACTTCCTGACTGACAGGAGGCAGCACATAATATTTAATTTACATTATTTAGCAGATGCCTTTAATAAGGCAACTTATATTTTATCTCATTTACTGTATACAACTGAGCAACTGAGGGTTATGATGGGCTTTGCTCAGGGACACAGCAGTGGCAGATTGGTGGACATGGGCTTCGAACTCACAACCTTCTGATTGGTAATGCAACCCCTGGACAGTCAGTACCGGTTTCTCCAAGGCTGGGTTATTTGACTCTTCTCCCTGCATACCAAGAGTCTGTCAAACTATTGAAGTTTGGGGACAACATCACCGTCTTTGGGCTCATCACTGGAGGGGATTAGTCTGGAGCTCAATGTGGGAAAAGCAGTGGTAATGGAGGCAGAATTACCCAGACACACTGCAGGTGGTTGCAGAATACCATTTACTCCACTGACAATTACTTCAATCTGCCACCTCTTGAGGACGTGTACACTTCCAAGACCGTAAAACGGGCAGATAAGATGGGGCTGACCCAGGCTAATATCCAGGAATCATCATGGTCTCTTATACGCATCCTTGGACATTAACGAATAACCCCGATTTGCTGTTTCCTACTTGCTTACCTTCTTACCTCAAACTGTGAGTTGTTGCACTTTTCCACTGTTGTACATCACATACTATTATACAGTTAAGGCTTCTATTGTATTTTCTTATTTTTTGAAAAAATAATTGTTTATACTTAAAATAATTTTACTATTTTCACTACATGTATTTCTGCCCATTGTCTTTTAGGATGCACCATGGATCTGAAGATAGTCCACATTGATCGGATGACAACTTCAATCGGATTATTATATTACAAGACAAGGGTTAGGGTTAGGGCCTAAATTACACTCAGGTTTCTCATCTTTATGCAAATGTTACACAATACCACAAATTTGAAAAAAAAAAATATTTTATTAGTCTTTTAAACATATAAATAAATTAGAGTAATAAAATCTATACAAAATGTGTAATAAATAAGTTACATTTTAAATATAGTTAAATAAATTTTTTTTTTTTTTTAAACCACCAACAATCACAAGACAGTCAGGTATCTCGAGCTGAGATAAACTTAAACATAAAATGAGCCTCCAGATTTACACTCAGTACTTAGTACATACTTTCTGGAAACTGTTTTTCTGAATGAGAACTAATTCTGAGAGACTACTGTCTCATCATGGAGCGTGAACAACTGCAGGTGGCTGGTTTGCTGATTAGTCATTTGCACTGGCTTAAAGTCGTCCTTGGACGTGGTGATGAACCAGCCCGGGTATTTCACCGACTCGAAGGTGTTCAGGGAGTCACCGGGTCCGTTTCTCAAGAACAGGAAGCGCTCCATTCCATCATTCTCCTTGATGGTCTTTAGGCTCTCTTTGTCTTTTACCTCCTACAAAAGAATGAATCCATTACATCTACCATAAACATTACAAGTTTGTGTTCTGTACCTCTGTAACTCAACAAATTCAGTTCTATTCAATATTGAACGTTCTATCAGGTACATGCTCAACAGGATATTGCATCATCGGAAAGTCCTGAAAGTAATGGGTAGAAAAAAACAACTCTGTACTGTGATTGCTCTGTCCTGTGATTGCTCTGTGCTGTGATTGCTCTGTGCTGATTCAAGCTTTGTCATTGTGGTAGATGGTTATGTTTACATACCTCTAAGCCGAGAAAAGGACTTTCATTCTGCATTGTACATGACAGAAACAGGTTGCTCTTCACAATCCCCAAACACACAGGCTGGCCTTTTGTGTTTTCTCTGCAGTTTGGTGGGTTGTAGGCTGAGAGATTGAACCATGCTGTGGAAAAAAAAATCAACTTTGGTTAAAATGAAAATAATTAGTGTAATGAAAATGTTTCAGAGTCAGGGCTTAAAGACCATAGAATGGTGTTCTAAACAGATGGACAGAAGAAAAAAGGAATTGAAGGAATTAAAACGAGAGCATATTTTAAAGGGGAACAGAAACCTACAGCAACACTAGAGATAGTATAGTGATTAAGGATATAAGGTTTCCCTTAACTTAATTTCTTCGAAAGTGTTAGTAGTGACACTGATTTGTATTGGAAGTTTACCTTTATTCTCCTCATTTCCACCTTTCAGAGTAATGGCCAGCAGAATGGGAGTCTTTTCCTTCTGCACCAAGGCCCTTTTAGACTTGTCGCATATTGTGCACTGCACAGTCTTGTCCTGCATGCTGTAACTCTGGGATTCACTACACTTCAGATCGATCACTATGCTCTCTGTGTGAGGAAGACGGAGGTGTGTCAGTGCTCAAGGAATCAGTTTTATTGCAAAAAAAATCACTGGAGCAAAATAAGAATAGATGCATGTACATTAAGATGATATATTTTGAACCCCACCTTCAATCACATTCTCCATGAAGATAGTGAAGAGGTCCTGGTCAGTGAACTCTGTGGACTGAACATGTTGAGTGTGCTTCAGCCTCTGCAGAGCGATTACAACGTTAGCAACACTGCGCATGCTAAGAGGCTCCTTGGTGACCTCGATACGGATTCCTTTGTGCAGGTCACATCTGCTGCTCTGTAACACATCAGAGTCCACAGTGAGCTCAGGTTTTTATATAGTGAAAAGGAACGAGGTGTGATGAGGTGAGGTGAGGCTTTATAAATCTGTATCCATGACTTACCATGGCCAAAGGATCAGAGCAGTCCAGCTCATCAAAATCTGCGTTGTCTGAGTCAAATCCACAGTCGCTGTTAAAGTAGCTGTTAAAAGAGAAATAATTCATGAAAGTGTGTTTATTTTTTTGACTTACAGTAGCATGCAAAAATTCTCTAATTCTCTTTAATTCCTTACTTACCTTTCCAGAGTTAACAAATCTTTGTCAGCCATTTCTAAAAATAAATAAATCTATAAGAAGAACAAAATCAGCAAAATGAACAAATTTTATTCAATCAATCAATTAAAGTGATTCAACTCATCTTGCAGCTTCTGATTTTCTATACATATAAATACATATAAATCCACACAATACATACCAGTGGTTAATGAGATTGGATTCAGAATTTGAAGTTGTCCACGTGAGACTCTCTTTTTCTGCTTGTTGAGCTGCTAGTCAATGCAGGTTTGTCTTTGTGCTTCTGCATTTATACTCAGTCAGACATTTACTCACACAGACAATTTCTTCTTAAGGCAGTGTTTCGCAACCAATGACTGGGGAATGTCAAATTAAGTGAAATTTCCTAAATATCTAAACATTGGCAAAACGGACAGGTATGTTGTCAGTAAAAGACTTTCAACCGTGGAATAATATCCAAGTTTTGTAAATATAGTGAGTATTTATGCATTTGCTTCTAATGAAGGCACGAAGCAATTATTTAGGTGATATGTATTAAGTCTTGCAAGACATTATCTATTCATTTTTAATATCAAATACTTTACTTAAATAAAAGATTCCAAAAATGATTCCAAACTGACTAATATAAAATAAGTGATAAAATGGTAACTTTTGCCATGTTCTGCATCTGAAACAATAGTAGTAATTTTTTGCAGTAATAGCAATAATAGTTTTGGGTGATATTTTAATGTTGGTGTTGTAATGTGCTTGCAATGAACCATCACCAAATACATATAAAATAATAAACCTTTACAGGGTTTCAAGGGTTTTTGTTTATTTCTTCAAAAAGATTTCTAAAATTGGTTCGACATAAAGCCCTTTAAATCCTATAAATGAGTGTCCAAGCTTATCTATAAAGGATCAGTGCGGCTGCAGGTTTTGCAGGAATCCATCAGGAACATGTTTAAACACTAGTAGTTGTGATTCCTGCTGGGTTGGTTAGAAAACCTGAAGCAGATAAGACTGATTACTGGTCCTCAAATTTACCTTCTCAAGAGAATATAACAGATAGTTATTGCAATTTTCTTCTGTAATGTCACTCATCTCATTCATTAGAAGTTATATTTAATGCAACTGTGGAATAGATTTTTCAACTTCTTGGTTTTGGTTTACCTTCTGTGGAACACAAAACCTTCCCTAAATGAAAAGCGTTTAAGTTTAATGTTGTACAACATTATGGATTTTCAGGACTTTCTCTGTCACTAAGGTCTTAAACTGATGCGCATGTGACTGCCATTCAAATTTTCTGTTTTATGTAACTTTCTATTAGGTAATTGTTTATTCAATCATGAGGAATTGCCACAAATGCATATTCCCACCAAATGGCAACAGGAAATAAGTCCAAATTTTAAACTCCTTATATTGCTTCATCCTAAATGATATTGCCATTGTGAGGGTATCATTCAATATGTTACATCATGTAAACAGAAATTGTGGCATAATCCCAATTTATACAATGTGGCCTCTACTTCACATATATGTTTAATTATGGGACACAGGCATATAGGACACATAGCCACCTAGATGGGACACAGGGATATACACATAACCACATAGCAATAGTAATTGTTTTTATAGCACCAACTGTCAACAGTGAGGTGTATAAATCTTTTAACGCTACTCCTAGAGGGAACATCTGATTCATACCAAGTCCAAGTGACATGTCAATATGTTCAAAAGCACATGCATAAAGTAAACAAATGTCATATATATTTTTACCGTCTCTCACTCTCTCTCTCTCTCTCTCTCTCTCTCTCTCTCAGGATTCAATACACTTCAAACTGATCAACACATTCTCTGTGTGAGAAAGATGGGCTTGTGTCAGTGCTCATGGAATCAGTTCCATTTTATAGACAGCAAAATATACATTAGATAGACAGATAGATAGATAGAGAGAGAGAGAGAGAGAGAGAGAGATGCATCATCCAGTGTTGTGGGTTTGGGTTTGTGCCAATGAACCTATACTGTCATGACTGTTGGGAGCAGTGTAATGCTTCTATACCAGTAGCTCTATGATATATTCTGTCCTTTCTGTTGCTTGTTGTGCAGGTTAAGAAGCACAAACTGTTGTACCTCTGTTGCACACCTCAATGGCTGCCTCTACCTCCTTAACTCCTCACCTAACTCTCTCCATCCTAGGGAGAGTCATCGTCTTCAAGAATCAAAACCCATGCAAAGCAGCTGGACCAGACTTTGTCTCTTCATTCAACTTGAAGTACTGTGCTGATCAACTGTCTCTAGTTGTGACAGATTTCTTTAACACCTTGTATGAGAAATGCCATGAGCCATCCTGCTTCAAGACCTCAACCATCATTCCCATCCCCAAAAACCAAGGATCACAGGACTTAATGAGTTCAGATGACACAGTTAACATGACACTCCACTTCATCCTCCAGCACCTGGACTCCTCAGGAACCAATGCAAGGATCCTGTTTGTGGATTTCAGCTCAGCTTTTAAAACAATCACTTCGGCTCTGCCACAGGACAAGCTCTCTCAGCTAAGTGTGCATGATTCCACCTGTAGATAGATCACAGACTTCCTGACTGACAGGAGGCAGCACATTATATTTAATTTACATTATTTAGCAGATGCCCTTATCAAGGCAACTTATATTTTATCTCATTTATACAACTGAGCAACTGAGGGTTATGATGGGCTTTGCTCAGGGACACAGCAGTGGCAGAATGGTGGACATGGGCTTCGAACTCACAACCTTCTGATTGGTAATCCAACCCCTGGACAGTCAGTACCGGTTTCTCCAAGGCTGGGTTATTTGACTCTTCTCCCTGCATACCAACAGTCTGTCAAACTATTGAAGTTTGGGGACAACATCACCGTCTTTGGGCTCATCACTGGAGGGGATTAGTCTGGAGCTCAATGTGGGAAAAGCAGTGGTAATGGAGGCAGAATTACCCAGACACACTGCAGGTGGTTGCAGAGTACCATTTACTCCACTGACAATTACTTCAATCTGCCACCTCTTGAGGACGTGTACACTTCCAAGACCGTAAAACGGGCAGATAAGATGGGGCTGACCCAGGCTAATATCCAGGAATCATCATGGTCTCTTATACGCATCCTTGGACATTAACGAATAACCCCGATTTGCTGTTTCCTACTTGCTTACCTTCTTACCTCAAACTGTGAGTTGTTGCGCTTTTCCACTGTCGTACATCACATACTATTATACAGTTAAGGCTTCTATTGTATTTTCTTATTTTTTGAAAAAATAATTGTTTATACTTATAGTTTTTACCATTGCTTATAGTTTCTTTATATTTAGGCTCCTTTGCTTCAATATAACTATGGACCAGTAAACCAAGACAAATTCCTTGTATATGTAAACTCACAGTACTTGGCAATAAAGGTGCTTCTGACTTTGATTTAAAATAATTTTACTATTTTCACTACATGTATTTCTGGCCATTGTCTTTTAGGATGCACCATGGATCTGAAGATAGTCCACATTGATCGGATGACAACTTCAATCAGATTATTATATTACAAGACAAGGGTTAGGGTTAGGGCCTAAATTACACTCAGGTTTCTCATCTTTATGCAAATGTTACACAATACCACAAATTTGAAAAAAAATATTTTATTAGACTTTTAAACATATAAATAAATTAGAGTAATAAAATCCATACAAAATGTGTAATAAATAAGTTACATTTTAAATATAGTTAAATAAATATTATTTTTTTTAAACCCCCAACAATCACAAGACAGTCAGGTATCTCGAGCTGAGATAAACTTAAACATAAAATGAGCCTCCAGATTTACACTCAGTACTTAGTACATACTTTCTGGAAACTGTTTTTCTGAATCAGAACTAATTCTGAGAGACTACTGTCTCATCATGGAGCGTGAACAACTGCAGGTGGCTGGTTTGCTGATTAGTCATTTGCACTGGTTTAAAATCATCCTTGGACGTGGTGATGAACCAGCCCGGGTATTTCACCGACTCGAAGGTGTTCAGGGAGTCACCGGGTCCGTTTCTCAAGAACAGGAAGCGCTCCGTTCCATCGTTCTCCTTGATGGTCTTCAGGCTCTCTTTGTCTTTTACCTCCTACAAAAGAATGAATCCATTACATCTACCATAAACATTACAAGTTTGTGTTCTCTAACTTTTACAACATCAGACATTTTGTGTAAATGTTCTAGTTATGTTCCTCTTTGTCCAGACTATAAAGGTTGTATTGGGATGCCATCAGTTTCCACTGATATTACATTTACAAATAGATATGTAAAGTAAAGGTTAAAGACATTTAAAACTAGGTAACGCGTCCTTTACACCAATTAATGAGTATGTTTTAGATTAATTAAAACATTAAGAAAACCTCTACATCTTCCTCTAACCACTAGAACTACAATTTACCTTGAAATATATTCATTCAAATATTTGTGAATTTCTGCATTAATTCGTGAGAATATCATGTCACATTCTTTAAGGCACATGTTCAACAGGGTTTTGTATATTATGAACTTAGTAACAGGAAATAATAATAATAAGAAACCAGGCTGTGATTGAATTCTTTCTTGCTTGTGAGTCACTTTGGTGGAAACACTGTGTGCCAACTTGTTAACTCTAAATGATTATGTAAGCTTTGTCATTGTGGTAGATGGTTGTGTTTACATACCTCTATGCCTAAAAAAGGAGTATCATTCTGCATTGTACATGACAGATACAGGTTGCTCTTCACAATCCCCAAACACACAGGCTGGCCTTTTGCGTTTCCTCTGCAGTTTGGTGGGTTGTAGGCTGAGAGATTGAACCATGCTGTCGAAAAACAATCCACTTCAGTTAAATGTCAATTCAGCTTGGAGGTTTTTACATTAGACAAGAAACACAAAAGGATGCAGTAGAAAGAAAGAATTAGACTGAAAAGGTGTGATGTTTCAGATGTGAGAATGACAAATCAGGGCTTAAAGACCATAGAGTGAAGTTATAGACAGATGGATAGAACAAGAGGCAGATAAAGGAACAATACAGAAACCTAGAGTAACAGTAGTAGCAGTAGTATAGTGGTTATAGTAGTATAGTTGTTAAGGTTCAAGGTTCAAAGCTAATGACAGGAAGAATGTAAATTCAGACCCTAGCAGTGACAAAGAGCTCAGTTTGACTCTTTATCAGGTTAGATCTTAATACAGTACATGTGCTATGTTATATGCTTTGATTGAATTTCGTCTCAGATCTTAAATCCAAATCAATTCCTCTAAAGTGTTAGTAGTGACACTGATTTGTATTGGAAGTTTACCTTTATTCTCCTCATTTCCACCTTTCAGAGTAATGGCCAGCAGTATAGGAAGCTTGTCTCTTCGCACCAAGGCCCTTTTAGACTTGTCGCATATTGTGCACTGCACAGCCTTGTCCTGCATGCTGTAACTCTGGGATTCACTACACTTCAGATCGATCGCTATGCTCTCTGTGTGAGGAAGACGGAGGTGTGTCAGTGCTCAAGGAATCAGTTTTATTGCAAAAAAAAAAAATCACTGGAGCAAAATAAGAATAGATGCATGTACATTAAGATGATATATTTTGAACCCCACCTTCAATCACATTCTCCATGAAGATAGTGAAGAGGTCCTGGTCAGTGAACTCTGTGGACTGAACATGTTGAGTGTGCTTCAGCCTCTGCAGAGCGATTACAACGTTAGCAACACTGCGCATGCTAAGAGGCTCCTTGGTGACCTCGATACGGATTCCTTTGTGCAGGTCACATCTGCTGCTCTGTAACACATCAGAGTCCACAGTGAGCTCAGGTTTTTATACAGTGAAAAGGAACGAGGTGTGATGAGGTGAGGTGAGGCTTCATAAATCTGTATCCATGACTTACCATGGCCAAAGGATCAGAGCAGTCCAGCTCATCAAAATCTGCGTCGTCTGAGTCAAATCCAGAGGCGCTGTTAAAGTAGCTGTTAAAAGAGAAAGAATTAATGAACGTGTGTTTATTTGATATAAAATCTTGAAAACACTTAAACTACTCATCCAAAAAGACTGTCTACAACTGGACATTCAAAATAACCTGAGTGACTGAACACCTTCACAGACTCGTAAATATTCACATAATATTCTAACAGTGTTAAGGTTAAATGAAACTTTCAAAACGTTATACATTTTATAATACAAAGCATAGCAGCATTAATACTAATTACTCTAATTACACAAGACAAGGCTTACCTTTCCAACATTAAAAAATCTTCGCCAGCCATTTCTAAAAAGAAATAAATACAAAAAAAAGGACAAAATTAAATTACACATAAAATTGTATTCAATCAATCAATCAATCATGCAACAAGCTACAGATTTATTACACATACATATAAATCCACACAATACATACCAATTCGGATTAGGAAAGGCGATTTGAAGTTGTCCTTGTGAGGCTTTTTTTGGCTGTTGAGCTGCTAGTCAATGCAGTTTGTCTGTGCTGCTGCTGTATTTATACTCAGTGTTGGGAAATTCACACGAGAGGAAGCGGATGAATTGTTGCGCAATGTGTCACGTCACCGGGCATTTGATGTTTGACAATCCAGACAATCCCAAGGAATGTTTTTGTATTTTTACTTTTAATACTACAGAAAAATAATAATGCATGTATATTTGCAGCGTTTGGCAGGCGCCCTTATTTATAATAGTACGACTTACAGAATTTGTTTATTATCAATATAATAATAATAATAATAATAATAATAATAATAATAATAATAATAATAACTTGCAGGACATTATCAGTTTAGAAATAGTAATAAAAAATGTACTTAAGATGAAATATTCCCAAAGTGTTTCTAAATTGAATAATGCAAACTAAACTACACGGTAAGTGGTAAAATAATAACTTTTCTTAAGTTCTGCTGCTGAAAAAACAGTGTTAATAACTGTGGGTTCTGGTTTAGTCCACCTCTCAAAGTGTTAAGTCAGAAAGTTAAGTATCTAGTCTGTGGCATCTAGATCACATATAAGGCTCTGAAGTTACAGAAAAATTAAGGATGTTGACAAAGGTATGCAAAAATCATAATTTATATTATGAATTTTTAAGATGGACATTTTATACATACCCGTTGAAGAGTTTTAGGTAAACGCCTTAATTCAGTTAATATAACGTGTTTGTGAAGAGCCATCACCTAATAGACATTTCCTTTTACTTTTAGATAATAAAAAGAAAATTAAACTAAACATTTCTATTTGGAAATATCTGAAAGATGTCCAAAATACTATGTACTGCAACAGCTTTATATGGTTGAAATGACAATAAAAGCTTCTTGACTCTTGACTTGACTTGAAAATAGAGCCCCATAAATAATGAGTGTCCAAGCTTATCTATAAAGGATCAGCTGCAGGTTTTGCAGGAATCCATCAGGAACCTGTTTAAACACTAGTAGTTGTGATTCCTGCTGGGTTGGTTAGAAAACCTGAAGCAGATAAGACTGATTACTGGTCCTCAAATTTACCTTCTCAAGAGAATATAACAGATAGTTATTGCAATTTTCTTCTGTAATGTCACTCACAATAAGAAAGGTTATTGCTTAATGTACAACATTATGGATTTTCAGGACTTTCTCTGTCACTAAGGTCTTAAACTGATGTGCATGTGACTGCCATTCAAATTTTCTGTTTTATGTAACTTTCTATTAGGTAATTGTTTATTCAATCATGAGGAATTGCCACAAATGCATATTCCCACCAAATGGCAACAGGAAATAAGTCCAAATTTTAAACTCCTTATATTGCTTCATCCTAAATGATATTGCCATTGTGAGGGTATCATTCAATATGTTACATCATGTAAACAGAAATTGTGGCATAATCCCAATTTATACAATGTGGCCTCTACTTCACATATATGTTTAATTATGGGACACAGGCATATAGGACACATAGCCACCTAGATGGGACACAGGGATATACACATAACCACATAGCAATAGTAATTGTTTTTATAGCACCAACTGTCAACAGTGAGGTGTATAAATCTTTTAACGCTACTCCTAGAGGGAACATCTGATTCATGCCAAGTCCAAGTGACATGTCAATATGTTCAAAAGCACATGCATAAAGTAAACAAATGTCATATATATTTTTACCGTCTCTCACTCTCTCTCACTCTCTCTCTCTCTCTCTCTCTCTCAGGATTCAATACACTTCAAACTGATTAACACATTCTCTGTGTGAGGAAGATGGGCTTATGTCAGTGCTCATGGAATCAGTTCCATTTTATAGACAGCAAAATATACATTAGATAGACAGATAGATAGATAGATAGAGAGAGAGAGAGAGAGAGAGAGAGAGAGAGAGAGAGAGAGAGTGAGAGAGAGAGAGAGAGAGAGAGATGCATCATCCAGTGTTGTGGGTTTGGGTTTGTGCCAATGAACCTATACTGTCATGACTGTTGGGAGCAGTGTAATGCTTCTATACCAGCAGCTCTATGATATATTCTGTCCTTTCTGTTTCTTTTTGTGCAGGTTAAGAAGCACAAACTGTTGTACCTCTGTTGCAAACCTCAATGGCTGCCTCTACCTCCTTAACTCCTCACCTAACTCTCTCCATCCTAGGGAGAGTCATCGTCTTCAAGAATCAAAACCCATGCAAAGCAGCCGGACCAGACTTTGTCTCTGCATTCAACTTGAAGTACTGTGCTGATCAACTGTCTCTAGTTGTGACAGATTTCTTTAACACCTTGTCTGAGAAATGCCATGAGCCATCCTGCTTCAAGACCTCAACCATCATTCCCATCCCCAAAAACCAAGGATCACAGGACTTAATGAGTTCAGATGACACAGTTAACATGACACTCCACTTCATCCTCCAGCACCTGGACTCCTCAGGAACCAATGCCAGGATCCTGTTTTTATATTTCAGCTCAGCTTTTAAAACAATCACTTCGGCTCTGCCACAGGACAAGCTCTCTCAGCTAAGTGTTCATGATTCCACCTGTAGATAGATCACAGACTTCCTGACTGACAGGAGGCAGCACATTATATTTAATTTACATTATTTAGCAGATGCCCTTATCAAGGCAACTTATATTTTATCTCATTTACTGTATACAACTGAGCAACTGAGGGTTATGATGGGCTTTGCTCAGGGACACAGCAGTGGCAGATTGGTGGACATGGGCTTCGAACTCACAACCTTCTGATTGGTAATCCAACCCCTGGACAGTCAGTACCGGTTTCCCCAAGGCTGGGTTATTTGACTCTTCTCCCTGCATACCAAGAGTCTGTCAAACTATTGAAGTTTGGGACAACATCACCGTCTTTGGGCTCATCACTGGAGGGGATTAGTCTGGAGCTCAATGTTTGGAAAAGCAGTGGTAATGGAGGCAGAATTACCCAGACACACTGCAGGTGGTTGCAGAATACCATTTACTCCACTGACAATTACTTCAATCTGCCACCTCTTGAGGACGTGTACACTTCCAAGACCGTAAAACGGGCAGATAAGATGGGGCTGACCCAGGCTAATATCCAGGAATCATCATGGTCTCTTATACGCATCCTTGGACATTAACGAATAACCCCGATTTGCTGTTTCCTACTTGCTTACCTTCTTACCTCAAACTGTGAGTTGTTGCACTTTTCCACTGTTGTACATCACATACTATTATACAGTTAAGGCTTCTATTGTATTTTCTTATTTTTTGAAAAAATAATTGTTTATACTTAAAATAATTTTACTATTTTCACTACATGTATTTCTGCCCATTGTCTTTTAGGATGCACCATGGATCTGAAGATAGTCCACATTGATCGGATGACAACTTCAATCGGATTATTATATTACAAGACAAGGGTTAGGGTTAGGGCCTAAATTACACTCAGGTTTCTCATCTTTATGCAAATGTTACACAATACCACAAATTTGAAAAAAAATATTTTATTAGACTTTTAAACATATAAATAAATTAGAGTAATAAAATCCATACAAAATGTGTAATAAATAAGTTACATTTTAAATATAGTTAAATAAATATAATTTTTTTTAAACCCCCAACAATCACAAGACAGTCAGGTATCTCGAGCTGAGATAAACTTAAACATAAAATGAGCCTCCAGATTTACACTCAGTACTTAGTACATACTTTCTGGAAACTGTTTTTCTGAATCAGAACTAATTCTGAGAGACTACTGTCTCATCATGGAGCGTGAACAACTGCAGGTGGCTGGTTTGCTGATTAGTCATTTGCACTGGCTTAAAGTCATCCTTGGACGTGGTCATGAACCAACCCGGGTATTTCACCGACTCGAAGGTGTTCAGGGAGTCACCGGGTCCGTTTCTCAAGAACAGGAAGCGCTCCGTTCCATCGTTCTCCTTGATGGTCTTTAGGCTCTCTTTGTCTTTTACCTCCTACAAAAGAATGAATCCATTACATCTACCATAAACATTACAAGTTTGTGTTCTCTAACTTTTACAACATCAGACATTTTGTGTAAATGTTCTAGTTATGTTCCTCTTTGTCCAGACTATAAAGGTTGTATTGGGATGCCATCAGTTTCCACTGATATTACATTTACAAATAGATATGTAAAGTAAAGGTTAAAGACATTTAAAACTAGGTAACGCGTCCTTTACACCAATTAATGAGTATGTTTTAGATTAATTAAAACATTAAGAAAACCTCTACATCTTCCTCTAACCACTAGAACTACAATTTACCTTGAAATATATTCATTCAAATATTTGTGAATTTCTGCATTAATTCGTGAGAATATCATGTCACATTCTTTAAGGCACATGTTCAACAGGGTTTTGTATATTATGAACTTGGTAACAGGAAATAATAATAAGAAGAAACAAGGCTGTGATTGAATTCTTTCTTGCTTGTGAGTCACTTTGGTGGAAACACTGTGTGCCAACTTGTTAACTCTAAATGATTATGTAAGCTTTGTCATTGTGGTAGATGGTTGTGTTTACATACCTCTATGCCTAAAAAAGGAGTATCATTCTGCATTGTACATGACAGATACAGGTTGCTCTTCACAATCCCCAAACACACAGGCTGGCCTTTTGCGTTTCCTCTGCAGTTTGGTGGGTTGTAGGCTGAGAGATTGAACCATGCTGTCGAAAAACAATCCACTTCAGTTAAATGTCAATTCAGCTTGGAGGTTTTTACATTAGACAAGAAACACAAAAGGATGCAGTAGAAAGAAAGAATTAGACTGAAAAGGTGTGATGTTTCAGATGTGAGAATGACAAATCAGGGCTTAAAGACCATAGAGTGAAGTTATAGACAGATGGATAGAACAAGAGGCAGATAAAGGAACAATACAGAAACCTAGAGTAACAGTAGTAGCAGTAGTATAGTGGTTATAGTAGTATAGTTGTTAAGGTTCAAGGTTCAAAGCTAATGACAGGAAGAATGTAAATTCAGACCCTAGCAGTGACAAAGAGCTCAGTTTGACTCTTTATCAGGTTAGATCTTAATACAGTACATGTGCTATGTTATATGCTTTGATTGAATTTCGTCTCAGATCTTAAATCCAAATCAATTCCTCTAAAGTGTTAGTAGTGACACTGATTTGTATTGGAAGTTTACCTTTATTCTCCTCATTTCCACCTTTCAGAGTAATGGCCAGCAGTATAGGAAGCTTGTCCCTTCGCACCAAGGCCCTTTTAGACTTGTCGCATATTGTGCACTGCACAGCCTTGTCCTGCATGCTGTAACTCTGGGATTCACTACACTTCAGATCGATCGCTATGCTCTCTGTGTGAGGAAGACAGAGGTGTGTCAGTGCTCAAGGAATCAGTTTTATTGCAAAAAAAAAAAATCACTGGAGCAAAATAAGAATAGATGCATGTACATTAAGATGATATATTTTGAACCCCACCTTCAATCACATTCTCCATGAAGATAGTGAAGAGGTCCTGGTCAGTGAACTCTGTGGACTGAACATGTTGAGTGTGCTTCAGCCTCTGCAGAGCGATTACAACGTTAGCAACACTGCGCATGCTAAGAGGCTCCTTGGTGACCTCGATACGGATTCCTTTGTGCAGGTCACATCTGCTGCTCTGTAACACATCAGAGTCCACAGTGAGCTCAGGTGATTATACAGTGAAAAGGAACGAGGTGTGATGAGGTGAGGTGAGGCTTTATAAATCTGTATCCATGACTTACCATGGCCAAAGGATCAGAGCAGTCCAGCTCATCAAAATCTGCGTCGTCTGAGTCAAATCCAGAGGCGCTGTTAAAGTAGCTGTTAAAAGAGAAAGAATTAATGAACGTGTGTTTATTTGATATAAAATCTTGAAAACACTTAAACTACTCATCCAAAAAGACTGTCTACAACTGGACATTCAAAATAACCTGAGTGACTGAACACCTTCACAGACTCGTAAATATTCACATAATATTCTAACAGTGTTAAGGTTAAATGAAACTTTCAAAACATTATACATTTTATAATACAAAGCATAGCAGCATTAATACTAATTACTCTAATTACACAAGACAAGGCTTACCTTTCCAACATTAAAAAATCTTCGCCAGCCATTTCTAAAAAGAAATAAATACAAAAAAAAGGACAAAATTAAATTACACATAAAATTGTATTCAATCAATCAATCAATCATGCAACAAGCTACAGATTTATTACACATACATATAAATCCACACAATACATACCAATTCGGATTAGGAAAGGTGATTTGAAGTTGTCCTTGTGAGGCTTTTTTTGGCTGTTGAGCTGCTAGTCAATGCAGTTTGTCTGTGCTGCTGCTGTATTTATACTCAGTGTTGGGAAATTCACACGAGAGGAAGCGGATGAATTGTTGCGCAATGTGTCACGTCACCGGGCATTTGATGTTTGACAATCCAGACAATCCCAAGGAATGTTTTTGTATTTTTACTTTTAATACTACAGAAAAATAATAATGCATGTATATTTGCAGCGTTTGGCAGGCGCCCTTATTTATAATAGTACGACTTACAGAATTTGTTTATTATCAATATAATAATAATAATAATAATAATAATAATAATAATAATAATAACTTGCAGGACATTATCAGTTTAGAAATAGTAATAAAAAATGTACTTAAGATGAAATATTCCCAAAGTGTTTCTAAATTGAATAATGCAAACTAAACTACACGGTAAGTGGTAAAATAATAACTTTTCTTAAGTTCTGCTGCTGAAAAAACAGTGTTAATAACTGTGGGTTCTGGTTTAGTCCACCTCTCAAAGTGTTAAGTTAGAAAGTTAAGTATCTAGTCTGTGGCATCTAGATCACATATAAGGCTCTGAAGTTACAGAAAAATTAAGGATGCTGACAAAGGTATGCAAAATCATAATTTTTGTTATGAATTTTTAAGATGGACATTTTATACATACCCGTTGAAGAGTTTTAGGTAAACGCCTTAATTCAGTTAATATGTGTTTGTGAAGAGCCATCACCTAATAGACATTTCCTTTTACTTTTAGATAATAAAAAGAAAATTAAACTAAACATTTCTATTTGGAAATATCTGAAAGATGTCCAAAATACTATGTACTGCAACAGCTTTATATGGTTGAACTGACAATAAAAGCTTCTTGACTCTTGACTTGACTTGAAAATAGAGCCCAATAAATAATGGGTGTCCAAGCTTATCTATAAAGGATCAGTGCGGCTGCAGGTTTTGCAGGAATCCATCAGGAACATGTTTAAACACTAGTAGTTGTGATTCCTGCTGGGTTGGTTAGAAAACCTGAAGCAGATAAGACTGATTACTGGTCCTCAAATTTACCTTCTCAAGAGAATATAACAGATAGTTATTGCAATTTTCTTCTGTAATGTCACTCACAATAAGAAAAGTTATTGCTTAATGTACAACATTATAGATATTCAGGACTTTCTCTGTCACTAAGGTCTTAAACTGATGTGCATGTGACTGCCATTCAAATTTTCTGTTTTATGTAACTTTCTATTAGGTAATTGTTTATTCAATCATGAGGAATTGCCACAAATGCATATTCCCACCAAATGGCAACAGGAAATAAGTCCAAATTTTAAACTCCTTATATTGCTTCATCCTAAATGATATTGCCATTGTGAGGGTATCATTCAATATGTTACATCATGTAAACAGAAATTGTGGCATAATCCCAATTTATACAATGTGGCCTCTACTTCACATATATGTTTAATTATGGGACACGGGCATATAGGACACATAGCCACCTAGATGGGACACAGGGATATACACATAACCACATAGCAATAGTAATTGTTTTTATAGCACCAACTGTCAACAGTGAGGTGTATAAATCTTTTAACGCTACTCCTAGAGGGAACATCTGATTCATACCAAGTCCAAGTGACATGTCAATATGTTCAAAAGCACATGCATAAAGTAAACAAATGTCATATATATTTTTACCGTCTCTCACTCTCTCTCACTCTCTCTCTCTCTCTCTCTCAGGATACACTTCAAACTGATCACCACATTCTCTGTGTGAGGAAGATGGGCTTGTGTCAGTGCTCATGGAATCAGTTTCATTTTATAGACAGCAAAATATACATTAGATAGACAGATAGATAGATAGATAGAGAGAGAGAGAGAGAGAGAGAGAGAGAGAGAGAGATGCATCATCCAGTGTTGTGGGTTTGGGTTTGTGCCAATGAACCTATACTGTCATGACTGTTGGGAGCAGTGTAATGCTTCTATACCAGCAGCTCTATGATATATTCTGTCCTTTCTGTTTCTTTTTGTGCAGGTTAAGAAGCACAAACTGTTGTACCTCTGTTGCAAACCTCAATGGCTGCCTCTACCTCCTTAACTCCTCACCTAACTCTCTCCATCCTAGGGAGAGTCATCGTCTTCAAGAATCAAAACCCATGCAAAGCAGCCGGACCAGACTTTGTCTCTGCATTCAACTTGAAGTACTGTGCTGATCAACTGTCTCTAGTTGTGACAGATTTCTTTAACACCTTGTCTGAGAAATGCCATGAGCCATCCTGCTTCAAGACCTCAACCATCATTCCCATCCCCAAAAACCAAGGATCACAGGACTTAATGAGTTCAGATGACACAGTTAACATGACACTCCACTTCATCCTCCAGCACCTGGACTCCTCAGGAACCAATGCCAGGATCCTGTTTTTATATTTCAGCTCAGCTTTTAAAACAATCACTTCACTCTGCCACAGGACAAGCTCTCTCAGCTAAGTGTGCATGATTCCACCTGTAGATAGATCACAGACTTCCTGACTGACAGGAGGCAGCACATTATATTTAATTTACATTATTTAGCAGACGCCCTTATCAAGGCAACTTATATTTTATCTCATTTATACAACTGAGCAACTGAGGGTTATGATGGGCTTTGCTCAGGGACACAGCAGTGGCAGATTGGTGGACATGGGCTTCAAGCTCACAACCTTCTGATTGGTAATCCAACCCCTGGACAGTCAGTACCGGTTTCTCCAAGGCTGGGGTATTTGACTCTTCTCCCTGCATACCAACAGTCTGTCAAACTATTGAAGTTTGGGGACAACATCACCGTCTTTGGGCTCATCACTGGAGGGGATTAGTCTGGAGCTCAATGTGGGAAAAGCAGTGGTAATGGAGGCAGAATTACCCAGACACACTGCAGGTGGTTGCAGAATACCATTTACTCCACTGACAATTACTTCAATCTGCCACCTCTTCAGGACGTGTACACTTCCAAGACCGTAAAACGGGCAGATAAGATGGGGCTGACCCAGGCTAATATCCAGGAATCATCATGGTCTCTTATACACATCCTTGGACATTAACGAATAACCCCGATTTGCTGTTTCCTACTTGCTTACCTTCTTACCTCAAACTGTGAGTTGTTGCACTTTTCCACTGTTGTACATCACATACTATTATACAGTTAAGGCTTCTATTGTATTTTCTTATTTTTTGAAAAAATAATTGTTTATACTTAAAATAATTTTACTAGTTTCACTACATGTATTTCTGGCCATTGTCTTTTAGGATGCACCATGGATCTGAAGATAGTCCACATTGATCGGATGACAACTTCAATCAGATTATTATATTACAAGACAAGGGTTAGGGTTAGGGCCTAAATTACACTCAGGTTTCTCATCTTTATGCAAATGTTACACAATACCACAAATTTGAAAAAAAATATTTTATTAGACTTTTAAACATATAAATAAATTAGAGTAATAAAATCCATACAAAATGTGTAATAAATAAGTTACATTTTAAATATAGTTAAATAAATATTATTTTTTTTAAACCCCCAACAATCACAAGACAGTCAGGTATCTCGAGCTGAGATAAACTTAAACATAAAATGAGCCTCCAGATTTACACTCAGTACTTAGTACATACTTTCTGGAAACTGTTTTTCTGAATCAGAACTAATTCTGAGAGACTACTGTCTCATCATGGAGCGTGAACAACTGCAGGTGGCTGGTTTGCTGATTAGTCATTTGCACTGGCTTAAAGTCATCCTTGGACGTGGTCATGAACCAACCCGGGTATTTCACCGACTCGAAGGTGTTCAGGGAGTCACCGGGTCCGTTTCTCAAGAACAGGAAGCGCTCCGTTCCATCGTTCTCCTTGATGGTCTTCAGGCTCTCTTTGTCTTTTACCTCCTACAAAAGAATGAATCCATTACATCTACCATAAACATTACAAGTTTGTGTTCTCTAACTTTTACAACATCAGACATTTTGTGTAAATGTTCTAGTTATGTTCCTCTTTGTCCAGACTATAAAGGTTGTATTGGGATGCCATCAGTTTCCACTGATATTACATTTACAAATAGATATGTAAAGTAAAGGTTAAAGACATTTAAAACTAGGTAACGCGTCCTTTACACCAATTAATGAGTATGTTTTAGATTAATTAAAACATTAAGAAAACCTCTACATCTTCCTCTAACCACTAGAACTACAATTTACCTTGAAATATATTCATTCAAATATTTGTGAATTTCTGCATTAATTCGTGAGAATATCATGTCACATTCTTTAAGGCACATGTTCAACAGGGTTTTGTATATTATGAACTTGGTAACAGGAAATAATAATAAGAAGAAACAAGGCTGTGATTGAATTCTTTCTTGCTTGTGAGTCACTTTGGTGGAAACACTGTGTGCCAACTTGTTAACTCTAAATGATTATGTAAGCTTTGTCATTGTGGTAGATTATTGTGTTTACATACCTCTATGCCTAAAAAAGGAGTATCATTCTGCATTGTACATGACAGAAACAGGTTGCTCTTCACAATCCCCAAACACACAGGCTGGCCTTTTGCGTTTCCTCTGCAGTTTGGTGGGTTGTAGGCTGAGAGATTGAACCATGCTGTCGAAAAACAATCCACTTCAGTTAAATGTCAATTCAGCTTGGAGGTTTTTACATTAAACAAGAAACACAAAAGGATGCAGTAGAAAGAAAGAATTAGACTGAAAAGGTGTGATGTTTCAGATGTGAGAATGACAAATCAGGGCTTAAAGACCATAGAGTGAAGTTATAGACAGATGGATAGAACAAGAGGCAGATAAAGGAACAATACAGAAACCTAGAGTAACAGTAGTAGCAGTAGTATAGTGGTTATAGTAGTATAGTTGTTAAGGTTCAAGGTTCAAAGCTAATGACAGGAAGAATGTAAATTCAGACCCTAGCAGTGACAAAGAGCTCAGTTTGACTCTTTATCAGGTTAGATCTTAATACAGTACATGTGCTATGTTATATGCTTTGATTGAATTTCGTCTCAGATCTTAAATCCAAATCAATTCCTCTAAAGTGTTAGTAGTGACACTGATTTGTATTGGAAGTTTACCTTTATTCTCCTCATTTCCACCTTTCAGAGTAATGGCCAGCAGTATAGGAAGCTTGTCTCTTCGCACCAAGGCCCTTTTAGACTTGTCGCATATTGTGCACTGCACAGCCTTGTCCTGCATGCTGTAACTCTGGGATTCACTACACTTCAGATCGATCGCTATGCTCTCTGTGTGAGGAAGACGGAGGTGTGTCAGTGCTCAAGGAATCAGTTTTATTGCAAAAAAAAAAATCACTGGAGCAAAATAAGAATAGATGCATGTACATTAAGATGATATATTTTGAACCACACCTTCAATCACATTCTCCATGAAGATAGTGAAGAGGTCCTGGTCAGTGAACTCTGTGGACTGAACATGTTGAGTGTGCTTCAGCCTCTGCAGAGCGATTACAACGTTAGCAACACTGCGCATGCTAAGAGGCTCCTTGGTGACCTCGATACGGATTCCTTTGTGCAGGTCACATCTGCTGCTCTGTAACACATCAGAGTCCACAGTGAGCTCAGGTGATTATACAGTGAAAAGGAACGAGGTGTGATGAGGTGAGGTGAGGCTTTATAAATCTGTATCCATGACTTACCATGGCCAAAGGATCAGAGCAGTCCAGCTCATCAAAATCTGCGTCGTCTGAGTCAAATCCAGAGGCGCTGTTAAAGTAGCTGTTAAAAGAGAAAGAATTAATGAACGTGTGTTTATTTGATATAAAATCTTGAAAACACTTAAACTACTCATCCAAAAAGACTGTCTACAACTGGACATTCAAAATAACCTGAGTGACTGAACACCTTCACAGACTCGTAAATATTCACATAATATTCTAACAGTGTTAAGGTTAAATGAAACTTTCAAAACATTATACATTTTATAATACAAAGCATAGCAGCATTAATACTAATTACTCTAATTACACAAGACAAGGCTTACCTTTCCAACATTAAAAAATCTTCGCCAGCCATTTCTAAAAAGAAATAAATACAAAAAAAAGGACAAAATTAAATTACACATAAAATTGTATTCAATCAATCAATCAATCATGCAACAAGCTACAGATTTATTACACATACATATAAATCCACACAATACATACCAATTCGGATTAGGAAAGGTGATTTGAAGTTGTCCTTGTGAGGCTTTTTTTGGCTGTTGAGCTGCTAGTCAATGCAGTTTGTCTGTGCTGCTGCTGTATTTATACTCAGTGTTGGGAAATTCACACGAGAGGAAGCGGATGAATTGTTGCGCAATGTGTCACGTCACCGGGCATTTGATGTTTGACAATCCAGACAATCCCAAGGAATGTTTTTGTATTTTTACTTTTAATACTACAGAAAAATAATAATGCATGTATATTTGCAGCGTTTGGCAGGCGCCCTTATTTATAATAGTACGACTTACAGAATTTGTTTATTATCAATATAATAATAATAATAATAATAATAATAATAATAATAATAATAATAATAACTTGCAGGACATTATCAGTTTAGAAATAGTAATAAAAAATGTACTTAAGATGAAATATTCCCAAAGTGTTTCTAAATTGAATAATGCAAACTAAACTACACGGTAAGTGGTAAAATAATAACTTTTCTTAAGTTCTGCTGCTGAAAAAACAGTCTTAATAACTGTGGGTTCTGGTTTAGTCCACCTCTCAAAGTGTTAAGTCAGAAAGTTAAGTATCTAGTCTGTGGCATCTAGATCACATATAAGGCTCTGAAGTTACAGAAAAATTAAAGGATGCTGACAAAGGTATGCAAAAATCATAATTTATATTATGAATTTTTAAGATGGACATTTTATACATACCCGTTGAAGAGTTTTAGGTAAACGCTTTAATGCAGTTAATATAACGTGTTTGTGAAGAGCCATCACCTAATAGACATTTCCTTTTACTTTTAGATAATAAAAAGAAAATTAAACTAAACATTTCTATTTGGAAATATCTGAAAGATGTCCAAAATACTATGTACTGCAACAGCTTTATATGGTTGAAATGACAATAAAAGCTTCTTGACTCTTGACTTGACTTGAAAATAGAGCCCAATAAATAATGTGTGTCCAAGCTTATCTATAAAGGATCAGTGCGGCTGCAGGTTTTGCAGGAATCCATCAGGAACATGTTTAAACACTAGTAGTTGTGATTCCTGCTGGGATGGTTAGAAAACCTGAAGCAGATAAGATTTAACACGTCTATCGAGTGGAATGTTATGTCTTAAGGGACAACTGAGGGACAATTGACAACCTTATGGGTTCCCGAGTTTACCTTTTTTCCATCAAGAGAGTAGAATAGTTTCTTTCCTAACCATAAATGAGGACAGTGAAAGTGTGTGAAATGCATGAAAGGCAGATGTACAACATTGTGTATTTCCAGGGTTTTTTTCTTTTGTCCTTTTACTGTGTTTAGAAGCGCCTGTCATTTTTTTTTTTTCCATTTCGTAATCAGTAAGGAAACACTTCCTCTGTTCGTATTATGCACTATAACCCTTTACTCTATATTCACAGGTAATTTCAAACATTTCTAACTGGTTTTTGGTAAAACAGTAACATGCATCTGCAATAAGCTGAATCTTTTACACATTATTTATAGATTTACAGCATTTTTTTCTTTTTTTTTTTCAGCCTTCATCCGTAATACAATATCACACTGTAGAGACGTTAATGGGTCACAGGTAATGTGATGCAATGTAAATTTGTTTTTGTTTTTAAGCTTTATTTCAAGCGTAATTAATATATTCATCACAAATCATTTGTGTCTAATAATTTAGATCTAATACTTATAATAAAATAATGACATTGATGACATAATGAATTTTTTTCCCCACGAATAGTTTGACCTCAGAACTTTAAACTTTTCACACTTTTGCTTAGTCCCATGAAAACAGTTCACTCTGTTCTCAACTATTTTTTACATTTAAAAAAAATATATTTTTTTAACCCTGTAACATTAATATTTAACGGTTCACGGCAACAGTTACCGTTTAACCTTCGAACAACCTTCTTTGGGATTTTTATTTCTCATTTTATACTGAATAATCTGCTGAAGATCTCGTGCTAATACGCATTTGTTTCAGGCTCTTTCAGTTTCTGGGTCATTTTAAAATATAGTTCTAAAAAAAAAAAACGTGTCCGTTCTCAGTTCAACTGTTGTTGCCTTCTGTCTGTTTCCATTTGGAAGAATGTTAATATTTCTGCACTGTTTATGGTTAACTGTGTTAATTGCACTTCTATTTTATATTTTTGGCTATTTGCTTGAAAAGAATGTTTAAAACTTGCCTTAAAACTATTCTAACTATAAATATTCAAAACTATTATTCTCCTGAAAAATACATTGTATTGCTGTAAACATTACAGTTTAATACTGTAATATGGCTGCCAACACAGTGTATTGAATATCCAGACTATTCAACTATTTTCTCTTGATTATGAGTCACCACCAGAAAGGATGACACCACACCTTGGAATGATGTTAAAAAATTAATAACAAAGAATGTCTGTTAGTTATGCAATGGATATAAACGTTATAACACAGATCCACACCCTGCTTTCTGAAACCGGAGTGCAAAATTATGGCTCTAAGCCGAGTGCAATTTAAGAAAACTTTCTTAATATACAATATACATACAAAATATACACACTGATATAAACTGATTTTATCCACTATTTTTCAAGACTACTCTTTTTTGTTGTTGTTGTTGTTGTTTATGCACTAGTGCCTTATCATATACTCTTTACATTTATTAATGCTTTATAAAGTAGTCAATAGAAGTAGTCAATTGAAGTAGTCAATAGAATATTAAGGATGTCCAGTTGAACTGAATTGAATTTTATTTCCATAGTGTTTTTAACAACACACAATGCTTTGATGTAGATTTAAAAGCCAGAGACATTGGTGGCAAGGAAAATGTCCCTGAGATTACACCAAGGGCAGTATCTGTTTCTAGGTGATACTGGATATGAGCCATTACTCATCCACAATTGTATTATATATAATAGAGCCACAATGGAGAATGTCGTCTTCAGTGTTTAGTGTCAGGATATATAGGGCAGTATTTAGCTCAAAGCTCCAGGGTTCCTGGCATTATCCTGAGTTCAGGTTACTCTTTATAACTTGTTCAGCCAAAGCAAGGTGTGTGCTGGTATGCTTACACAAAAGTTGTAAAAGCTAGTGTGAAAGTTTGTGTGGATGGTGTTCTGTGGTGTTCAGGCACCCACAATCTCAGAAGGAAAGGATCCATTTGAAAGGGTTAAAGATTCATGAATGAATAAATAAATCTTTAAATGTTTCAATAAGGTCTGTAGTCATGTTGGCACCGACAGTGTGAGGGATAGAGACACAGAATGAGAATGTGAGAGTGTGTTTGAGAGACAGAGGAAGAGAGAGAGGACAATGAGTGAGTGTGTGTTAGACAGAGAGAGAGACAACTGAGAGTGAGTTAAAGAGACAGATAGAGACTTTTTCCAGAAATTTATTTTTATAGGTAAATAACAGGACAAATGACTTTTTTTTTTTTTTTTTTTTTTAATTTATTATTATTATTTTTTTTTTTACAGATTCTTTTATAACAAATGTCTAAATAACTACTACTATATACATCCGGTTTCATCCTGGTTGGAGTCATGACTGGAATTACAGGATGTATTTCTTTTCACGCCTACATTAATGACAATGACTCAATGGCGTCAAATGGAGGGATGTATAATGAAATGTGTGAATGTTCCGTTGCTTCTTGTGTAACTGTTTACACGCCAGGGATATTTTAATAAACAAGGCCATATTGCATCAAGTCTCTTCAGAACACTGGCGGAAATAAAGTTTCGGAAACAAAAGGATCAAGGAAATGCTTAAGGAATATTTATTTACTGGAAAGTAGGATTGTTGGTTAAATAAATATAAGCCTAATTTACACACGTGGACAAAATTGTTGGTACCCTTCGGTCAATGACGAAAACTTTAATCTCACAAAAGTAATAATAGATAAAAATTCTATGAATGTTAACCAATGAAAGTCAGACATTGCTTTTCAACCATGCTTCAGTGGAATAGTGGTTTGAAGGGTGTCTTTTCCAGACGGCATGTTTCAGCAGCTCCTTCCAAAGTTGCTCAATAGGATTGAGGTCAGGGCTCATAGAAGGCCACTTTAGAATAGTCCCATGTTTTCCTCTTAGCCATTCTTGGGTGTTTTTTGCTGTGTGTTTTGGGTCATTGTCCTGTTGCAAGACCCATGACCTGCGACTGAGACCAAGCTTTCTGACACTGGCCAGCTACATTTCTCTCTAGAATCCCTTGATAGTCTTCAGATTTCATTGTACCCTGCACAGATTCAAGACACCCTGTGCCAGATGCAGCAAAGCAGCCCCAGAACATAACAGAGCCTCCTCCATGTTTCACAGTAGGGACAGTGATCCTTTCTTGATATGCTTCATTTTTCCATCTGTGAACATAGAGCTGATGTGCCTTGGCAAAAAGTTCCATTTTTGTCTCATCTGTCCATAGGACATTCTCCCAGAAGCTTTGTGGCTTGTCAACATGTAGTTTGGCATATTCCAGCCTAGCTTTTTTTATGATTTGTGTCCTCCTTGATCGTCTCCCATGTAGTCCACTTCGGCTAAAACAACGATGGATGGTGCGATCTGACACTGATGTTCCTTGAGCATGAAGTTCACCTTGGATCTCTTTAGAAGTCTTTCTGGGCTCTTTTGTTACCATTCGGATTATCCGTCTCTTTGATTTGTCATCAATTTTCCTCCTGCGGTCACGGCCCATGGATCTTAAATTTCTGAATAATATGTGCAACTGTCGTCACAGGAACATCTAGCTGCTTGGAGATGGTCTTATAGCCTTTACCTTTATCATGCTTGTCTATAATTTTCTTTCTAATCTCCTGAGACTTTCCTTCGCTTCCTTTGGTCCATGTTGTGTGTGTTACACACCATGTCACCAGACAACACAGTGACTACCTGGAGCCCTATATATAGGCCCACTGACTGATTACAAGATTGTAGACACGTGTGATGCTAATTAGTGGACACACCTTGAATTAACATGTCCCATTGGACATATTATTTTCAGTCTTTTCTAGGGGTACCCATCATTTTTGTCTAGGCCTGTTCCTTGAGTTTATTTTTTTAAATAATTCAGTTGAAGCATGTTGAAAAGCAATGTCTGACTTTCATTGGTTAACATTCATAGAATTTTTATTTATTATTACTTTTGTCAGATTAAAGTTTTTTCTGTGACCATTGTGAGCTTTTCTTTCATTGACCGAAGGGTACCAACAATTTTGTCCACGTGTGTAAATGTACAGTACCGTGCCAGTGAAATAATGTCACATCAGGTCTGAACCATGTCAGAATTTTGGAAGGTCCTGAATGACTTTTTTTTGTTTTGTTTTTAAATTTGTCAGCATGGAACTCTCACAACTTAAGACTGGGGAATTTTCTTCGTTAAACCACACACGCACTAGGTTTTTTTTTTTTTATGAGCGGAAATTGCACAACTATCCATTGGAACAGGTTCGAACAGACTTAGAAATTTTTAAGTGCTTCTTTGAATTTTGAACAAGATCCTGCTGTTCTTATATAGCTTATTTATAAGTTAAATAAACTTATTTAGACTTAGTTATATAAGTCTAAATAAACAGCCATAAATTTTAGTTTGCATAGAAAGCCTATCTTCTGAAATAATAGCACAATGTAATACAGGAATGATCCGGCTCAGACTGAGAATCGTCTCATGGTTAAGAATTTTGTAATTTAAGGAAGTCACGTAATGTTGTAGTGTATTAGCTAAGCACTCAATAGTAATAAGTCATAATAATAATAAAAACAAAAATAGGAAATTTACTCATTTCTTTCCCACATGCACATGGTATATTAACCACAAAACTGTTGATACTAGTTTACATAAGATGATTATGTAACTTTAATTACTGGTCTATCAACCAAATCCCAATTTTTAAGGGTTATTAAAGTCCATACACTTTCCTCTACCGCCAAATTATTAAAATGAAATAGCATAAAATATAGCTAACATAGTTAAATAGTTATTACTCGTTATATATTTACAGTATAGGTATAATCCAGGGTAAAGTACTGATTATACTAAATAAGCTTATAAAGCAGTTAAATTAGTTAAAATAGCTATTATTGACTACTTCTTCCAGTATTTAGTAAAGTTTCCATGATGTAGCGAAACTAGTCCATTACTATGTGATCTCTTGGATTTATGCTTTAACTCAGTTGCTCATTGTCTTTATTCGCAACGGTCTGCGTTTATATTGTGATCTGTGGCTCCATCTAATGGATCCTAAAGTACAAACAAAACAAAAGACAACTTCCACATTGATTTTTTTATTTTCTTTCACAACTACCGTTTTATAACTGATCAAAAAAAAAATATATAAAAATAAAAATAAATATCCAAATCATCTGCCAGCAATTCTTGCCAATCTAGATTAGATAATGATTAAAAATGCACTAACACACTGCAGCATCTAATCTACAAAGAGGGCAAAAAACAAGATTTCTTCTTATAAATATACTAGAAGTTGAATTGGTTTACTCTACGCATTAATTTGTGAAAGGTAATTTAATCTGTTTTTTTTATCATATTTTACCAGTCGAAAAATATTTGCATGATTATTTAATAATTAAATATGCATTATTATTCATCTTTGACATTAATGCCAATTTACATGATACATCAGGTGCGTATTTCTGGACTTTTGAAATGCAATAATTAGATCAAACAAAATTGAAAACGTGGTTATGTAAATGGAGAACGAACGAGAAAAAAAAAAAAAAAAAAAAAGTCAGTCAGGGAAACACAACAAAGTTCCCCAATCCTACAACAAGAAGCCGTCTCTAGTCATTTTCCTCCCATGCACACAGCATACATCAACATCATACACACAAACTAATTCAGAATGCAAGTTATAACAATAATAATAATAATTAAAAAAAAAAAAAAAAAAAAAAAAAAAGCACAAGGAGTAAAACCCTTTACTTTCCAGCATCAACATGGCATCTAGAAACTAAAGTCCCAGATAAACAGTAACTGAGCACTACAATGGCACATTACATGAATACTTTCAGGCAAGGAGGGAAAAAAAAACAACCAAAACAAAAACAAAACAAAACAAACAAAAAAAAGACAGAAGTTAATTTCCTTTTACAATGTCCTTGAGTGGCAACATGGGATCATTTTAATTGTCAGTTACATCGCTATTGTGTTGCATGGAAGGTGAAAAAGTTCCAATTAAAATAAGAGACACAAGTAGTGTATTCTAAGCCAAATGAGATGAGATCTAAATGACCGTAAAGCCATTCAGTGAGCTCATATGCCTTGTGGAAGGGTGGAGCTGGAGTTACCCCGAAAGAGGCCCAACCCATCAGCATAAAACCTTCAGAGGGCAAAACTGATCAGTCAGAACGATTTTAGATCGATTTGCCAATTTAACCCCTATTTAACCATCGCTGTTTGTCACCAGTCACTTTGTCACTATAATTTTCTTAAAACTGTCAATTTTATGACACAAAAACCACATAAATCAATCTGGTCCTAATTAAAAGGATAGTTTGAATGCTGAGACTGAGTAATGAATAAACAGTCCAAAGAAAATACCAAGGAAAAGAAAAGAATATCGGTTCATAGGTAAAATAAAACAACGGGATTTCAAAGAAACGATTATTTTTAGTTCGATAAATGTCCAAATGTTTGTACACAACTTGTATTACAGACAGAAAACATGACTCCCAGGCTGTATGGACAAAATAAATAAATAAATGCCCATGTAAAAGTGGTACTTATGAAATTTTGGGCTATAACAACATCCCCTTGTAACAAATCAGAGATAAAAACACAAAGGTTTAAACCTTTTGCAAAAACTTTGCAAGACTGTGATGCGGGTTATGACGGATAGAAAGATTTAAAGAGAGATTAAATCAGTGATTAAGAAAATAAAAAATAAAAATAGGCAAACCAACAAAAAGAGCAGTTCCTGCTGCCCATTCTGCCATTTAAATGTCTTGAATCACTTAAAGTAAATTCAGCAAAGGCTTTAACACATGGCGATGCCACAGATACCAACTAACCCAACATGCCCACAGCAAACAAAAGGAGTATAAGCACCAATGAAGAATGAAATCTGGGAATGTTACACACAAAAAAAGTAAGAACTGCAAAAATCGAATCAGTGGTTAAAACTGATTTCTTGTCCAAGCTTAACCCAGTTAGATCAAACAGCATCTCTCTGGCCTTGAGCTACTCTATCAGTCGTACATTCCAGGTTCTTGCTTGTACCTGCAAACCACAGAAGGTGAGAGATCCATAAGATTCCACTGCAAGCCCTCACATGTTCACATCCTCTGTCATGCAAGAAAACAAAGAAAGAAAGAAAGAAAAAAAAGAATTTCCAGATGAGTTTCGTCCTCCAAAAAGGAACTTGTTTCTGGTTTACATAATGGTCAGGTATATGAATCACTATCCACTTTACAAGAGACATGAAATTCTACAATGTTGTTGTTCACAATATAAACCAATTGGCATATAACTGAACTGTAAATATAACTAAAACTGTAGAGGCTAAGCATCTGTTCACTTCAATACGAACAACAAATCATTGATGGAGTTAACTAACCCACCAATAGTGTGGCAGTAACACAAGCTCTAAAATCAGGTCAGGAAAAAAAGAGAGGAAAAAAGAGAGGAAAAAAAAAAAGAAGGAAAAATGAAAGGGAAAAAAAAAAAAAACAACAAAAAAAACTGTAGCATGGCTGTTTGTACCAGAATTTAAGAAAGTGCAGATCTACAGAGATTTTAACAAAAAGCAGAGGGTCTGCAGACCGAAGAACTTTGCATTCATAGGCACAAACTCACTTAAAGATTAATTGGGGAAAAAAATATCACTTTTCCCAGTATTTAACTGTCCAGAGTCCAACTGTGTGTGTCTGTACCCATGATAGCTTCAAGACTCCTGTTAATAGCTGACAGGAGCAGAAGCACGTCTGGTCTTGTTGTTGTAGCCCATTCACCTCAAGGTGCTATGATTTGTCTGAGATGCTTTTCTGCACACCGAGGTTGTAATAGGTTTAGATGCATGGCCCCTGAGAAAGGCCCTTAACCCTCAATTGCTTATGTGTATAAAAATGAGATAAAATGTAAGTCGCTCTGGACAAGGCCGTCTGCCAAACGCCATAAATGTAAATACAGCGCTACTGAATTTCATAGTTTCATTACAGTTCTATTACAGAACCAAAAGAAGAGTAATAATAATAATTATTAGAATTAATAATTAATTAATTATAGTAATAATAACAATAACAACAACAACAATGTCGTTCAGTGCTTGACCCCTAATTCAATCCATTGCACACAAGAACATCAGAGTAGTAAAGTGGAAAAGCACATACACAAGGTACAAATGGACAAATGGTCAGCTCCAGAAGTATTGGAACACTTCAATGGCACGAGGGAGGCAAAGAGGAACATAGAATATTTGATATAGAAACAATACTGTTTTATGGCAACAATCGTTTATTAAGCAGTGAAAGATTTCTGCAAAACACTGGTTTTAAAACTGACTGGCAACCTATAATTAATATTTATTCAAAGATTTTATACAAATAGCGTCACCCATTTTTGTGCTTGGGGGGTGTCAATAATTCTGGAGTCGTAAGAGCTGAAGGGGCGTCTAAAACTGGGGAATACACCAACTTATAGATCTCGGTTGGAGAAGCATCAATTCACAAAGACGATGCAATTCATTTGTACTACATGCAAACATTAGCTGCAAAACATGATCAGGGTGAAAGGTTTTCCTCACTAAAGGGTGAGGAAGGATTTGATTGTCATAATGTATGTGGCAATCAAATAAAATGTCATATCCTAAGCAGAATGATGTGCGGGAGTGAAGGGAAATGATGCTTCACACACACAAACACATGCTAAGCAAAGAACATGCCTTTACCTCCAGACACTTAACTGTAGTTGTCAATTGCATCAAAGAAGGAAAAGTAAAGAGAAAAGTCTAGGGTTGCCATCGAAGAGAAAATGGAGCAAAAATAAGGAAAAAAATGTAATTAATATAAATAAAACAGAAAGTCGAGCAGTTTCCTTACAATGACGTCATGTATCAGAACGTAAGACACGTGTGATATTTCACTCTAAATGAGACAGAGATTTCTAGAAAATGAGATTTCCTTGGCTTCACAGTCACTGGGCCTACAATTTTGGGAGCTCTACTGAGGTGTTGTTTAAAAGTGAAACGTTTTGCACTGCTTGCACTACTGTCCATTACCAAATGTTACGGTGATTGTGTCCGGGCCTGCAGTCAGAGCTCTGTACCTTGGGTGACGTTCTTCTCGTTTAGGAGTTTGGTCTGGCTGTTCGGAAGGATCTTAATCTCGGGAGGATCAGGGCTCTGTGCTACCCGAGATGCCATCAAGGCGTTGAGGTACTGCAAGCGGGTTACCTGTGTGAAATGAGCAGGAAAACCATGTGACAGGCATTTTTATACAAAGGGTGGAAGAAGAAGAAGAGAAGCCTTTATTCTGTCACATACACATTGAAATTCTTTCTTTACATATCCCAAATTTGGAGGTTGTGGTCAGAGCACAGCGTCATCCATGATACTGGAGCAGAGAGGGTTAAGGGCCTTGCTCAAGGGCCCAACAGTGGCAGCTTGGCAGTGCTGGGGTTTTAACCTCGATCCTCCGATCAACAACCCAGAGCCTTAAACACTTGAGCCACCACTGTACCACAGGGAAACCAATTAAAATTACATGAGAGTTTCTAGAAGTTTCTAGAACACGCAAACACTTCGAACAAAAAGTGAGGCGTTTGTAAATAAAATGTTAGACGCTCGTTCATGCAGAACATTTTCTTAAGAATTTGAGGTAGACGCCTTCTTCAATTTACACCACAAGGTATCAGTGGTGTTCAAATCCAGGGTCACTGCAAAACACTGATTTCGATTTCTCGGTTGATCGTTTCTTCGATTATTTAGACCGGCTGTATATTTAATGTCATTATGTTGTGGAAAATTTGGCCAACCACAAAACATCCCCGATGGAATTAATCTGTAATCGTGTTCTACGATCTGCAGCATTTATTAAACTGCAATCTGTGCCAACAACACCACAGCAAGGTGGTTTACCAAAATCAGATTCACATGAATATTCATGGAATGCTGCATAGTTGATGCAGGATTCAGGAATAATACATAGTTGAGTTTAAGGGATGTGTCTCACCCTGATAAGCTGTAGGTCTGTGAGGGCTCGGACTGTGTAGTCAGGACAGTAACTGGACGAGCTTGTAGCTTCCCCCAGCTCAAACGTGTCTCTCGGGGAGCGATGCTGTGTGGACACTGGAGACTGATGTACTAGAAGGAAAATACATGGATTATATATTTGCCAACAAATCTTACCATTAGCTACAACCGAGCTGTGCAGACAGGGGATTCAAATTCAACCTCAATCAAACAGAACCATACCAGAGGAAGGTAAAGTCAGCGCTGACACCCCGTAGTAGGTGAAGGCTCCGTTCTCAAACTTTAGACCCTCTTTTCCAATCTCCACTTCCACACGCCCCTACATACAAGAGCGATCATCAGAACACAAAAAATTAATTCTCAATCATTTGTGCATCTATACTTTGATTTCTGTGATTTCGTTCCTGGCAGTTCAGTTGCAACCCCACATTTGTTTCATTAGCAATAACAAAAAACACAAGAAACTCTTGTGCTTTTTTCTCTCTTGTTTGTGTGTAATTCTCACACATCATCCTGGTCATAACCTTTCTCGCCTTCCTGCCAGTATTTACAGTATCTCGGCTGGTTCCACTGTCCTGTGACGGAGGACATGAACTGCAGCAGAGAAAACAGTGCACACTTTTCTTTATCTCGAGCGCTGTGTTTAGATTGATATTAAAACATATTTTATTGTACAAACAGAAAATGTGTTAATAAATGTTTAATAGTTAATAACTACAAATATATGATCTTATATAATCTTAGAAATATATGCTCGCAACAGGACAGACAGAAAAAAAAAGTTGTTTCAAATATTTATTCGACAGCAATCTAGACATAACCTTAAACTAAATAGAGAAAAGGGGTTCAGTTGTAACTGAAAGTTATATGGCACAGAGCTGATTGAGGATATCTAGTCATCTCAAGTTAAAACGACATAAGAATTATTACTTAACTTCATTATACCGCTGAGAGTGTAAATGACCTGTTAATACTATAACCAGGTGAAGGTGAATGCTAACTGCGTGTTAAAATCTGCTCAAGCTACTCACTCAAATGACTTCGCTGACTTTCTCATTGTCATGCAACTTGTTTTCTACTCTTTGTTTTGCAAGTTTTGTTTGCATCGCCGCGGTTCCTTTATATTTTCGAACTCAGTGTCTCGGTAAAGAATTGTTTCCCTATTGTACTAAAAGACTTCTTATATACTACACATGCTAGTGCAAGTTTAAAAAGCAACTCAGGTGGCCCTTTTCCCTGCCGTCACTCCCTCAGGTGCAAGCATCATATTTGTCATTGTTTAGCCTGCTGTAATCAGTGGTGAAGGCGCTCAGCATCAGGAAGACAAGACCGGCATGTAGACAATTAGCAGGTAGACGCTACGTGTACAGGGAGAGAGAGAGAGAGAGAGCGCTTGCTGTGTTTTTGCCCACACAACTCAAGCCTTTGTGTCTTTGTTTCTTCTTACATGTGTTTAAAGTAGCTCACTGAAGCATTACAGCTCATGTTTACAACTATAAATGACAAAAAGAAAACTCAGAAACTTTAAAACCATATAAGTGGCTTTGCACATAATAAGCTTATTTCAACAGGCCAGTAAACACATATACGGTAATGCACGTTGTCTCCGAGGCCCCCTAGTGGCCGACTGCAGTAAACGTTATTAACTCCACCCATTCCAATACTAGCAAATGAAACCCAGGGCAAATTTCTAGTTTAAGGTTTAGTTTAGGAATAATTTACATAATTTATAATACATATTTTCACATCAGATTAATGTGTCTCATAAACAGAGAAAATAAGCTTTTCTTATATGTCGTAGAAATATTAAGAGGAATCTATATGTTGTTTATCAATATATTTTCAGTTACAATTTACATCCAGTACTTGTATTTACATTATTTCAATGCTTAGTGTCAGATAGTTATGAAACATCAGCTCAGTCTTAGCATAAAGCTCTATCATTTCATGGCAAATGCTTGACAATAAAGCTCCTTCTGTTTCTGATGTAAAATCAACAGACCTGTGAAAACGCCATGACTAAGGTTGAGAATTTTACGTAGTAATTAATAACGAGCCGATTTGAGTTAACGAAAGGGCTTTTTTAATTTGCCCTATAGGTAATTCAACGCTGAAGTGCTCATTTATGTGTGTGTGTGTGAGAGCAGCCGACCCACTGCTAAGGCTCTAATAACTGCACATGTTCTGGATCCGAGGTCTGTGCCGTACTGGGCATACTGGAGCTCTAACTTATATACACAGGCTTTGGTTTTGATATCTCTCACTGGAGATGTGGCAATGCCCGGCTCACCTGCAGCAACAGAATGAAGTAGTCCACCGGATGATTACGTGTATAGAGGTAGTGATCAGGACTCATTTTGTTGCTTGGGTCAAACTTTACTTCTTGATTGACGCTGGGATGCCGTAAGAGATGAAACAAGACTTTTTCTGACACGCGCTGTGGACAGAAATGCTCCACTTCTGTGAGAGAGATACATGAAAAAAAAAAGAACAGTATGAAATCATGGAAGTAAAAACTAGGTTCAATATCTTCCATAAAGATGCAACACTTAAGAAACAAAAACCAGCATAAAAACTACTCTGAAAGTCAGAAAGTAAAAGTCACTCAAGAGGTAAAGTTATACTTTCACACGTGTGTCTTAAGCAGACTATGACTAAGAGAAGAGACAGCTTTGTTTGCATACATGTACATACATGTCTATGGCTTCTAGTATAGATTTGTACAGATGACCTGCTAAGCACTGATTCAGTAAAGTCCGACTAACTCAAATGTTTTTTCGGGGGGAAAAAAAAATTGTGAATACTAAAATAATCAATGATAATAAAGAATAATATTAAACCTTCCCTTACTGAAGAAAAAAATAAGTATCAGTCAACATTTACAAACGTTCCACATAATACTTAGCCTAAGGGGCCAGGTAGAGCTGAAAATAAACTCATAATACTCATTCCACAGAAATACACACACACACACACACACACAAAATTACTCAAGTTCATAGAACATGGAGTTGGCTCTGAGTAAATGATTAGCACATTGCTTTTCTGCAGCACTGGAACTCAGTCCTGTGACGCAGTTTAGCAGCTCACATCTACTCATTTTGAACAACATGAGAAATTTCAAACTTTCAGACTGCTCGTGAGATTTTAAAGGCAGTTTGTTAAAATAGTCGCAGAACAGAGTTGTGCAGCACATAGATGATAAAAGAAAAAAAAAAAAAAAAAAAGGAATAAAAATACAATGTTCAGACCTCTGGAGAGAAAGCGGTGTGTAGCAAGTAGAAGCTGAGGAGATGTGCGGATCTTTGCCTCGCCTTCAGGGAGCTTAAAGAGAGAGAACTCCTCCTGTACCGCACGGGGCTCCAAAGGCATCTCCAATTGAGGATGAGGACGCTTCACTTTCATATTCACTGTGGGAGAACAAGGGGGGAAAAAACAAGTCTTAGATGTAATGCATTACAACATTAGACCTCAGATACAAGGTAACAACCCAGATACTCACTATAGCCATCGGACTCATCTAGGATCTCCGATTTGATGATCTCTTCGATCACATCTTCGAGGGTGACCAGACCCAGCACCTCATAGAAGGGGTCTCCTTCTCCCTCATTATTCACCCTCTGCACTATGGCCAGATGTGAGTTTCCTGGTAAAAGCAAGACAGTGTCATGAGTGGAGTGCTACACAAAGAATCATTGGTTTTCTTTGCAAATTCATTTAGTCAGTGTGACTGGTGGAACCAGCTTGAAGATAAACATCATTCAATAGAATTGATCAGAATTTTACTTAACTTCAGATTTACTGTACAGTTACATGGATGCATGACTACCAGATTATCATCTTTAATGACATAGATCACAGGTCTCTAACCCTTTAACTGTTTAGTATTTTCCTTCCTCTAAAACTAGATAAAGGAAAGTAGAAGATCGTGTGTGTGTGTGTTAGAAAAGATTGTACCCCAGTACCAAGGCTGGGAACCTGTTGCCTAGATAAACATGCAACATCCTAGACTTTAAGAGCGTGACTTGAAAAAAAATCACCTTTCTTAAACTCCTCGAGCATGGCGTCCAGCTTGGTGTCATTGAAGACAAAATGAAGCGGGTGGTTGTAGAACTTGGTGATGGTGGTCATGGGCGTGCAGTCAGCAGGGTCCACCAAGGCCAGGTCCTTGACATACAGGATCTCCACAATGTTGGAGCGCTCCTCCTCATACACAGGCACACGTGTGTATCCGCACTGCATGATCTCGGACATAGTGTTAAAGTCCAGCACAGCCGTGGAGGGTAGCATGAAGCAGTCCTTCAGTGGCGTCAGGATGTCCTCCACCGTCTTGCTCCTGAGAGTCCCACGGCGGAACTCCTCCTTGACAAACTCGCTGTATGGATCATTGACATTTGCGCGGATCAGCTCCATCACCTTCTCACGCACTCCACAAGTGCTCACATCACGCTTAAGTGTCAAATCCAAAAAGAGCCCTAAGGGGCAGGACAGGGGGCATGTGATGATCAGACAGCACTGGGCCAGCCATACTAGACCCGGGGCAAGATAGAAGCCATAACCTGAGCTTATGATATGGGGCAACAACTCTGCGACCAGGAATATGAGTGCGGCACATGCAAAGGCAGCTGGAAGGATGGATCCGACGGTACGGTAGAAGATCACACCAAGCACAGAGTGGCCTAAGGAACACAAAAACAGAAGGGAACACAAAAGAAAGTTTCCTCTCCTCCGAACTGGCTCCAAACGCTTCGCCAGGCGTCTCTCATCTTCTGAGCCACAGCTGTGTAGCACATAAAGCTCCAGAGGGTCGAGCCAAAGCAAACTTAGATTCAGGCATCGTATCAGTGAACATATGAGAACTCCTAAGATAATAATTATAGCCAGACCCCATGCTGGGATCCATTCAGGTGGCAGATCCGGGTCTTTTACACGGAACCTATCCAGGGCCGCTGACTGCCACTTTTCCCCATTGAACACGCACAAGCAGTGAAAAACCGGAGGCGTTTCATCCTCTGCCTCATCAGAGATGCTCGTGTCTTCGGTTCGGACTGTTATTAAGCCCTCGTTTTCGTCATCCGCTTTAAACTTTCCGCTCACTTGGAAATCAGAGGCATTGCGCAATGTCTCTAGGTTACACGCGTCATCAGCGACAGTTGCATCCACTTGAGCGAACGCGACCCACGGCCCCGAGGTCCCGTTCAGCAAGTACGAACCGAACAACCGAAGCTTAAACGTGGAGCCACGCGCTGCAGTCAGGACGCGCTCGCGCATGTACACTCGCTCGGTAGCTTCCTCCAGTCGCAGGCCGAAGACCAGCGGCGAGGTGTTTTGGCTCCACACGCCAGGTCCGAACCAGCAAGCCGACGATATCGTTAGTAAGACAAATACTTCCACCGACCCAACCACCATATTGGAATCGGGCAGTTCGGTTCTAGTCGCTAATCATATGACAGCTTAGTCGAACTAGCCGCCTAGCACTTTTTTTCTCGTTGCCATAGAAAACAACGACAGAAACGTCCTTGCTCGTGCCGCCATATTGGATCAGTAGCGCCCCAAAAGAGAAAAACAAAACAAAACCATCAACCAAAACAATAAAAAAGTGCTTTGTATCCTCTGGGCTCGTGGTTGGAATGAAGAAGACCGTTGTTTTTTTTGTTTTGTTTTTTTAGCGGAACTACGTTAAGTTGTTTACGGACCAATGAGAATAGAAGACTGTATGCGACCAATAAACATACGAGAAAGGGGAAGCCACGCCCACAACGGCGTGTTAGGTAATGTTGAATAAACACAGAGGGGTGTGTGTGTTTGTGTGTGAGATATTCACTCTTACACGTGAATATAAAAGTTAAATCTGTACTATTAGCATGAATCGAATAAAATCTACACATGCAACATATCCAAAAGTAGTTTTTTTTGACAGGTAAGAAATACCTGTGTGTGTGCGCGCGCGCAGGGGGGGAATTAAGCTCTGAATATAACGTCTGTCTTAAGGTTTGTCCATCTGATCATGCTTTATATCTGTTTGAGAAATTAAGCCCCAACAGTTAGTGATTATTATAAATTAATTATAAATAAAAAACATTTATGTTGTTAGATATTCATAACATCTGAAGATCAGATCTGTTCATTTGTAACAGAGGACATGGCTAAAGTTCTAAAAGTCTCTCTTTTTTTTGTGCATAAGTGAATAAATCAGGAGGGAAAACTATTTTCTGTCCACCTTATTTTACACAACATATACTTGTATGATGAACGCATCATTATGTTGTGGATCCCTAGAGAGACTTATTGCTCAAGTTTTGGGACCTTATGAAGTACCTGCTGAAAGCTGATTGGCTGATGAAGAGCAATCAGGCCATCGTTAACAATTCACTTAAATTAGGATAAAGGTGAAGAATACAAGGTTTCGGCTCAGTCGGACTTAGCCCTACCCCTATCGGTGGCCATGCCCGTATCTCAGCAGAACTTCTCAGGACTTTGTTCTGAAGATGTCTATCAAAGCTCATTCAAGTGTATACAAAGGAACATAAGTTACAGCCATCTGAGTAAATCAGATCTTACCAGAGTGGCAGCCTTTATGTTACTATTCAGAAATCTTAACATGTTTTTGACACTTTCCTGAGCAATTTCCTGGGCCACCAACTTGATGAAGATGGAACAAAAAAAAAAACAAAACTTATGACTAGTAAGTATAAGTGGGTTTTGCATATCTGTAGCAAATACAATTAAGTCTTTATGAATTTCCAAATTTCATTCCTATGGGGAAAAAAAACACAGGTTGAATGGCTGCTATACAGGAACCACATGACTCATCAAACGGTTGTATACAAGCACCTAATTTTCCCCAGCAGACTGAACGATTAGACGCTAGTTTTTAAAAAAAATTTAAAAACTGAAATTTTATCTATTCAATTTTAAATCACATACCCTACTTCATACGTTCATAAATATTGCATGTGACCTTTACAGTCTTAATACCTTGTTCTTCCAGGTGTTTCACCACATGAGGAGTTAATGTCAGCCCTGTTATGTTCAAAATTGTTATTTTTGTTAGCCAACAGATCTGACCATGTAATTTACACTATAATAAGTAGAAATGTCATTGCTGACCAAAATGTAAGTGGGATTAAATCTAACATTAAAAAAAAATTTACGAAAAATGTCAGCCAGTCAAATACACTCTTACATGTGAATATAAAAGTTAAATCTGTACTATTAGCATGAATCGAATTCAATCTACACATGCAACATACCCAAAAGTAGTTTTTTTGACACATAAGAAATACGTGTGTATGTATCAGGAAAAATCATATATAAAAGCAAATATTTCACATGTATTATTGTAATAAGTGACCTCTAAAAAGCTAGACATAATCATAGTAGTAAACAACAATTTAAAAAAAAAAAAAGAGTAATATTTGGAGTCCATCAGCCATTACTGAAAACAGTTGTATCCTAAACGTTATTTCTGTTGATGCTCTTGTCACCCTTACATCAAACGTACCCATTCAAAATAACTCCACATGTAATAATTCAGAAATATTACACAATAGGTCAAAGTGCCTATTATCTACTAATGTGTCAAAGGTGGCAAGATAACACTCGCAGAATATATTTCCTTCAACAGTTCTTAAAGGACTGACCACCTGTATTCAAAAATGCTGCATTAATATTGTTTAGGAACAACACAAGTTATTTCTGATGCTTAATAAACAAGAGAGCAGATTTTTATAGAGAAATAGATGTCTCAGATTTATTGTCATGTTCATCAGAACATCCTAGCAGTCCTTATGAAATGCTATGTACACATTGCTTTAAGGAGAACAATCAAACATTAGTGGAAGTACAGTACATTTGCTCGTTACACTCTTCCCTTAAAATAAACACAGACAGACATTAATGATCAAACTCAGTGTTTTGTATAGTCACTCAAAATACATCGCTCTGCAAAAACATAGGGGAGGGCTATACGTGAAAAATACTATACGTGTTTTGCTAAAGAAAAAGAAAAAAAAAAACATAGAAAGCAGATGGAAGACAATCGTGCTTTCTGCAAATACTTCGTTGATGCCTGAGCAGACAGAGGAGCTTTGCTAGTTTGCAGGATTCTTCACTGTTTCATGCATCAACACACAAGATGCATGGCCACAAACACCGGATGAGTAAACCATGCAAATGGAAAATAAGCCCGCAGCATACCTGCATACACACAATCATAATAATCTTTAACCTTCAGTTTTAGCAAATGGTCAAACTGAGCGAGAATGGTCACGCTTCGAAGAAAAAAATGCAGCACTGAGAATGAAAATGCCCCTCACCAGGGTCACTGACAAAGTTTCAATGAACATTAAAAGCAGATTACCTGCTGGACCTCTAGCCCAAAGGAATTTAATTACTTCTGCGATGCAGGAGTGTCTCATTCCACAACCCAGGGCCCAAAAAAAAGGGCAATATGTTACACTAACAAAGGATATAGAATCAGATCAAAGTGCAAATAGCTTTGGCCAATGTCTTTCCCTATGAATTTAAATGTGTACCTTTGGTCATATTAAACAATAATGTATGGTCATAACCAAATCCATTTTGCCACTTTAACTATGCACATTTAATTACACTTTTTGGTTTAAATAAATAATAAAAAAACCAACAACACGCAATATCAATGGAGGTACAATATAATTTGCAATTTACTTATAATGAAACTTTGAATTCATCTATCTGTATATTGCTATTTAGACATCTCATAAAGGCATCAAAACACTAATAAATAACTCATGAACTCTTAAAAAAGGACTTTTCTACAGACAAACATATTAGGTCATTGTTGATTTGACTGAGTAACATCCTTCCTCCTGGTTCAACAGATTTCAACTTGATGTAACAACAGTGTTTGAACTGAGGAACTTGAACATGAACGACAAAACTGTTACTATGCTCTATGGCGAATACTCCACACAAGGAATCGAAGATTCTCTCCGTCATACCAACTGAACACGGTACTGCTGTTGAAAACTGTGGAGGTTTTCCTCTTCGCTAGAGCTGTGTTAGTAATCAATAATCCGGATTCAGCGTTCACACTACGGTTTATAACCTGCTCAATCAAACACGTCACTGGTCCTAATGAATGTGCTACATAGATATAACATCTAGTTCTTCAGGACTAGCTAAACATTTCCCGTATTTTAAGCTAGCTTCCAGTCTGGCATGTGAGGGGAGAAAAACACAGAATTTAAAGTTTGGTTTGAGTCACAGTGGATTGTGTCTACAGCTACATCAGCTACAGCTGATTTCATACAATGGAATGTATTCCTAATTTTGACTCCTCATTCTAAACAAGTTTGCTAATGACAAGAACTTCCATAAGGAAAAGATCTGTGCTTTGGTACTGGACAGTTTTGACCAGGTTTAGCCTATTAAATGGAAAAAAAAAAAAAAGAAAAAAGAAATAAATACAGATGTGCCCAGCCAAACTGATCAAATCTAAACATAAAACATTAATTCTGGATCAAAAGTCGAGAATCCTATATACACATTAATTTAGGCACAAATAAATATTTAATAATTTACACATTCCACATATTCCATTCTAACCGCCACTAGGCTTCAGGGTTGAAAGGTATTTACTGTAATAAATATCAAATATAGTATTGAGATATATATATATATATATATATAGAATATTTGTAATGATTTGTATAACTATGGTTGACATATATAGTCCAAACTGTAGCGTGACAAGTGTGACATTATCTACCTCGAGAACACATGGTGTGCAGTGTACACATGATAAACCGATGACAAACTGATAAACCAAGTAAAGCAGTGGAAATTCACACTTATGCTGTACAGGGTTCACCAGGGGTTCCATTTGTATCAGCAAATGGTCTAAAACCTCAAAACAGGAAAATACAGACATGAATGTTTTGGTGTGGATTTCTAAGGGTTACAAAAAGTGCACATCTTGCTATAATTTCTTGTATAATGCCACGTCATTGAAAAATGAATACGTGTGTTGTTGATATTTTTAGGCCATTGCATGCAACAGAAAGACTTATCCAAACTATTGAAGACAAAGGTGTGCATATCTGATCAACATGCAAAAAAAAAAGGTCCTTATGACCTATTAACGAACTTGGGGTTTCTCAAACTACAGCCGCTTTGTAGGAACAAAAAGCTAAAGTCTCTTGCTGTAGACACCTAGGTTCCACTGAAATCCCATCAAACTGGACATAAGCTGCCATGCAGGAAGGGTTGGAAGAAAAGACAAGGCTTGCTCCAAAGTTCATGTGTGTAAGTGCTTCTGTGTTCGATTGCATATAGATTGTAAATGGCCATGTACACATTTTGATTTGTTTTGTGTGTATGTATGCACGTGTTTATGGATCAGTGTGGACCTCTCTGGAGCCTCGTGCCAACCACGGCTCCTCATGTGTTTTGTCAGATTGTGCTCTCTGTGTGTGCGTGGCTAATGGTGTGAATGTGCAAATGAGGTGTCTGAGTGCTTGGGTTGTTGGGGTAACTCTGTGACTGAGGGTGGTTGTTGGATAGAGGGTGAGGGCTGGAGTTAGTATTAGCACTGGTGTTGAGGTTTGAGTTGGAATTGGAGTTAGAGTAGGACTGTGTTTGGGTAGCCCGGTGACTATTCAGGCTGTTTTTGTCATTCAGCAGTGTCGTGGTCTCGTTTGGTCCCTCTTGGAGCGACCCCGGTGCTGTGCTGTAGGTCGTGGAAGAAGTGGGCGGAGTCAGGGATGGTGCAAGCATGCTGTCCAATCTAATGTGATTGCTCTGCGGGGACTGTGGTGTGCTGTCTAGTTTGGAGGCCAAAAGACCGTTTTGGTACTGTGCACGAGTGACCTGGGAAAAAGGAGGAAAGCAGAAAAATAACAATTCAAAAAGTATTCCTCTCATGACTCATAAGTGTACACCAGGGCTGCACAAAAAGAGGAGGGTGAAGTGAAGAGCGGAAGGCACCATGCAGATAAAGAAATGTTGTTAGCAATTTATAAGCTCAATTTCTTAAACATAGAATCATAAACCGTTTATTAGTTGTCCAAATTATGAAGTTAATCAAAATGTTAGAAAAATTGTGTTTCTCCTAGTCAGGTTTTTGTTGTTGAGTAATCAGATAAAGTCTTCTGGGCAGATTCTTTTCCTTGAGCAGATAAGATATCGGAATGACTCTTACAAATGCAGCGGAATTAGTCACAAGAGGAAGGCAGAGGGGAAGTCAACAAGGATTGGCCAAAACAGAAGGGCAGCACAGGACCAGGACTTGTCACTTTTTAGTAGACTAAATTTAGCCTAGCACCTCCCACAATTGTCATGTTAAGTGGAAACAAACTGCTGATGGCCATCTCAAATTTGCCTCTTGTACACTCTCAAGCCTTTGGAGGTTCTGCTTCTTTCTTTAAATGTATTTTACTTTAGATTTAGATACAGGTTTCATCACAAACAATCCCTGCCAGGGACACTAACAGAACCATGTGCAGTCCTGTAGTGTGTTAGGATGTTTTGTGTCTCTAGAATCTCTAGTGCCGTGCGTCAACCAGCCTTCAGACAGACAATGGAAGGTTGAAGCGGGACGTCGCACTGTGATGCTTCTTCGCAATACTAACATTACTAATATAGTCATTTAATCTGACTGCAAACCACGCATTGCTTTGATGCAGTGCTATAACAAGCAAAAAACATCTCAAAATGAAAGTGATAGAAGAGAGAGCGGTGTTAAGCTACGCTTCAAGCACAGACTGCATGCAAAATTCATAAGCCATGTTTCTATCCCTCCCTCCCTCCGTTCCAAGATAAACTTGCACCTGAGTGATGGGATAATAGATAACAAATGGATAATGATCTAAAGACCTGGCAAAGCAACCCAATGCAGAAAACACAGCATTTGGTGACCATGGTTCCATGGGTTCCAGACTTCAGGCAGTCACTGACTGCGAAGGATTATTATTATAAATTTTTATTTGTTTGCCTAATTACTTTAAACTAATTTAAAAAGCTATAAATCCTAAATAGTTACTGCAATAATTTAAGTGTAATCTAATTAATTCTAATGTAATAAATCAAATCTGGCCTTTCTGTTATTGAGTGTTATCAGTGGTTTGCACCCTCTGTATTTACATTCATGAAGGTCACTCTAGACAATGATACGCCGACTTCCTCATTCACTCAATCACTTCCTTTATCTTCCAAGGAGCATCTAGTGATGGCCGGTTTATGGTAAAATGTTGTTCTTTCCACTTTTGGATTATATGCTCAACAGTGCTCACTGGAACATTCAGAAGTTTAGAAATCCTTCTGTATCCAGTGCCATCAGTATGTTTTGCAACAATGAGGTTGCGAAGGTCTTGAGAGCTCTTTGCTTTTACTCAACATGAAATATTTCTTGTGTGACCCCGTGGTCAAGTCAAGAAGCTTTTATTGTCATTTCAACCGTATATAGCTGACGCGGTACATAGTGAAATGAGACAACGTTTCTCCAGGACCGTGATGCTACAGAGAACAAAACAGAGCTACATAAAACAAGGCAGAGCTACATAGAACAATGAGACACCTTTTTATAGGGCAGCAGTTGGGACTGAACCACCTGATTTAATTAATTCCCACCGACAAGGGGCAGGATTGCTTTCTAATTACTGATAGATTTCTGCTGGTGTCTTGGCTTTCCATGTCCCTTTCTTCATGTGTTCCATATGTTTTCCCTGTCGTTCCATTTTATTACACATAACTTAAATTCTGAATTTATTTAGTTTGTTTTCTTTGTATGTATGGATAACTTGGGACTTGGGTTGTTACCGACATCTGGTGAAAATTTCATCTGAGAAAAATGCCGCGGTGTTCAATACTTATTTTACCTGCTGTATGTATGTATATATATTTTTAAATAATTGTGTAATATAAAAATGATTACATTTTATACAAGTTAAATATACTATAAATAAAATATTATTTTAAAAGAAATAAATCTCGACTGAAATAATGTGAGATGACCAGGCTTAATCTGTGTCGTGCCATTGTTTAGTATGGGCCACATTTGGAAACAATTTACATAAGAATAAAGTATTTACCCTTAACTTCCACAGGAAAAAACATAAGCAACTTTGCCACATCTTAATGTCAACATGCCAACTTCATTCGTACCTTAACGAACTGTAGGTCGGAGAGGGCACGCACGTTGAAGTCTGGGACGTATTGGGGCGTGGAGGCACTGTTGAGCTGCGAGGTGCTGCCACTGGTGGACAGTGCATCCACCCTCTCAGTGCAGCTCACAGAAGCTGAGCGATTCAGCCCGCTGAGATGCGAAGGTGAACGAAACTCTGAAACAGCCAAAGAAAGCTAAGTGAGCTGAGAAAAAAAGGTTAAAAAAAAAAAAAGAACTGCCAACACATCTCAAACTACCACTCTTTTACACATGTGTGTAACAGTAGAGGTGTTCAGAAATAGTCACACATCCATCTCAAACAGAGGTGTGGGGCAAGTAATACTTACTATGTCTCTGAATGTGTTTAATGAGAAACCACCAAACACCAACATTAACAAAATTGGAAAGGGTGATTAGATGAAATCATGACAATATCGAGACAAATCAATGGCACATGCTTACAGTATGAGGATCAGTTCAACTAATGAACATTAGCGTGACTATAGATGCAAAACACATACATTAGAACATTTACACAAAACATTAGCAAGGTGATGGCATGTCCATGTCTGCTTTAAACCTTGAAATGTGAGGAGTTAATCCACTGACTCCCTCTATAGGTCGTGTTAGTAACTGTTGCTGCGTACATTACTACTGCAGTGCCATTTCTGTGGCCAAACAACGGGAACAGTTACAGAGCGGACAAAAATAGAGCAAAAGGTTTTTGCCAGTATTGGTGATTAGTTGTATCAGGGAATTTACTGGCTGGAAGCTGTGCCTTGCTTTGACATCCATATTGAACCACATTACACTGATTCGAAAAAAATCATGAGAGGCATGAAAGAATACAGCTGCACGATCAGATTTGACTAGGCACAATCAACTCTGGTGCAAGGTTACATGTGAAAAGGGCAGAGTGAGGTGGCCGGGCATGTGATTTTAGGAAAAAATAAAACTGCTATAATTCAGTGCATTCGGGGAAGTCTATGCTAAAGCCCACAAGTCCAGCAAGTCACATTTTAATAATGATACTTCAACACATAAAATCCTATGTTATGTTATGTTATGTTATGTTATGTTCACCTGCCCGCATTACATTAGCACATCATTCTGAAAAAATCAGCAGCTACTGACACAGACCCATAAAAACTCCACATTTTAAAGAATAAAAAAAAAATAAAAAATGGTTCGAACAACCAACGCATTTGGAAAGTGGCTGATTACGCGGACTGATGTACTTGCTGAACAAGGGCTCATGGGAGGATGACTGGGGAAAGTTGATTTTGTTTATTGGTTCGTTTATCTATTTAAGCCCTGCCCGACTTCCCCACGCCCTGATTCCCATGTTAGTGGCACCTGGTTCACCCCCTCCTCCCCCCGGGGTTAGATCCCAATGTGCAGGGGTTTACCTGGGAAGCGAGAGAACAGAGAAAACCTCTTAAGAGAAAGGCGCCGTGGTCGAGGCAGCACCACGGAGGGGGACAGAGGGGGGGTGACAGCTGAGCAGAGAAGGAGGGAGTCAGGGAGGAGAGATAGAGAGGATCTTTAAACAACTGGTCCATCACAAATTAAAAAAAAAAAAAAAATCTCAGCATTTCGTTCTTTATTTCTTCCCATTCTTGCGTTAGATTATGGACAACAGAATACATGATCTTTTAAGAAAAATATTTTTGCCTTTTTTTTTATTTTTTTGGACATTTATTTCAAGCCTTCATGATTACCGAGTTCTATTTACTGCTAAAGCTTCACAGAGGAAATACAAATGGGTCATAAAACAGATGACTGTCTTGCAAGGAGACTGATCTTCTAACGTATTGTGATAATTTACTTTTAGTATGTAATATGGTAGCAATTATTAAACATGTTTTGAAGGGGTGAAGATAAAATGATCGTCTACCTCCTCAAAAGCAGAACAGAGAAAGGTAACGTGAGCTAAAAACATCAGTGACTAAATGTTGCGCACGTAAAAACACATGTGGACACACACTCAGACAAATGCTCAGCACATATAACACCTGAGGTGAAGTTTCACACTGACCCACCTGACAGTTAAAAATGCAGCATAGAAATTCTTGTCGCTTACGATTCATCCGCTAGAACTGTTAGTAAAGCTCCTGCATCCTGCCTTAAACCTCTGCTGTGCAAAACTGTACTGTAGAAAGACACTGACTTGATTTTGCTCTTTCTGCACACATGAATTTCATAGAGCCTTTTTGCTCCACTGGCATGAGATACATAATCACTTCCTGTAAATCTGAAAGTTTTTTATAGGATCAGCCATATCTCAGTTATAAAGCCTCAATCACAAGAAAACGTACTGTAGTGAACTGTATTCACTATGTGGTCTGGCCCTGAGCAGTTTGCTGTGAGATTACACCAGAGAAGCCTCTTTCCCTTCAATCAAAGCTTACATTATAGCTACTGTAGCTACCTAAAACTAAAATTAAATGACGTTGATCATTCTGTAGGATACATGGGCTGGGTCCCAAGCTGAGTATGTATTATGCAGTTTGGGACACAACCATGAGTGGAGGAAGTGTGCATCACACCAGAGAGGGCAAAATTTTACAATCTTACATAATGTAGCTTTGACCAAACCAGTTGACCTACTCAGGAAGCGTCTGTTATTACTTGCACAGTGAAAAATATAAGCAACATGTCTAGGAAAATATGTACTTCACTCATAATAGGAAATGTGTACTCACCCAAGGATGACATAGTTAACGCCATGACTCCATAATAAGAGAAGGGACCAGTCTCAAACTTCATGTTCTCATTGCCGGCCTCCACCTCCACCCGACCCTAAACGAGCGAGGAGAAAAGAAAGAAACAAAGACGACAACTGTACCGTGTATTCCGAGTTAGTAGAACAGTTTTTGGACAGATGTTTTTTTTTTTTTTTTTGCTGGACTAATAAGGGAACAACACAAGAAAGACATAAATGTCACAATACAACGTAATCACTGGTAACATACAATTTACTATGGTTTATTAATGCTACACTACTACAAATCAAGTAACATTTACGTCTCAGTATCGTGTAGTTCATGAAAAGGAAACGATCAATATATAAAGTCTAGAACTATTTAACCAACATTATCAGCTTGCAAGTCAGAGGTTTAGAAGCATTTCCTCATGTATTATGCAAGGGAGAACAAACTAACGATCTGCGAGGTTACAAAAATAATATACGCCAGATGGTGTAATGCAGCCCAACACACAGCAGAGTGGTGCTACAGCATGGTCCGGAGTGAGTTATTTCTCACACTGATTTGCCAGTGAATTCAATGTTTAGTTTATTCATGAAAAATTCATCACACATTTGAAAAGTTAGAATTAAATGTTGTGGTTAATGGAATGGAATGCCTGAGAGACAAGTTAGTTCGTTTTCATTCCCACATTATAACCATCGATTCCCTCGCTAATACCAGCCTGTCGTTTTAATGAGAAACTAGAACCATAAATAAATTCTCTGTCCTTAAGACTTTCCAGAGTTACAAAAGGAACCGGTTCCATTGGCAGCCATACATCTTACATAACATAAGATAAAGTGGTATTCTTCGGATTATGAGCAGGTTCCTTCCCTTTTCCGTATTCTTCTTTTCCCATCATTCTGGGACAAGCTGATCTCTGTGACTCATCTGTTCTTAGGGTATGGCTCCAGAATTGTATTGTTTTTATCTGTGTTTGGTAAACTAATTTGGTCCTCCTTTTTTTTTGAGGCTTTCTAAAGGTTTTCATCTTTCATCTACTCTGGTGATGTCTCCGATGAAGTCTGTCTCTTGATTGTTGACTTTGACACAGATACACTTACCTTCTGGAGAGTGTTGCTGATCTAACCAACTGCTGAGAAAAGGTTTTTCTTCACCGATGCATTCTTTCTTTTAGGAATGGATCAGTTAGTTGATTGAGCCACACCTAATGTTTCTGATATGTCTCTAATGAGTTTCTTTCAGTTTCTCCAGCCCAGTGACAGCTCTCTGGACTTCGTATTGAGAGATTTTTAACACACGCCTGGTCATGTAACAGCTGAGCTGATTTGATTGTAAACAGCCTCACAGTAAAGCTGAAAGTCTGCATTTGAATCATTATTCTGTTTCTGCTCCAACATGGTGGTATTCAGCTAAAGTAATAGTTTTGCACGTCTTTAAATATTTACGCTCTCAATCTAGTGCGTCTCAATGTTTGTCAATGACTCGAAAAAACTCGACACAAGACACAAACACGGTCAATTAACTGCCTTCTGTCCACGTTAGTTTACGTCAGTGTAACTTCAAGCACAAAATTCAATAAGCTCATTATTTCAATTTTTATATAATTCATAGGTTATAATTCAGCCAAATATCAAGTACAAGAAGTTCGGCCCCTGAATGAGTTTCAATTAAATCGAACAAAACAGTATATGAAAACAATAGATGAAAGAGACTTCATGCAAACACACCAAATGAAACCTTTATCTTAATATTGCAGTGATAACATTTTAATATTATTGTCCATGGCAGACTGAACTGAAGCCAATTAAATAAAACTAGGCAGCCCTTTGCTCACAAATCTCACCGTCATTAGGCAACACCGGCTCTTCCTCATAACTCATAAACCTAGTTGCAAAACATAAACGATTGTCATTACTGTCTCCAACAATCTTGTTCTCTGAATCACACCAGAGTGTTTAAGAACTCTTCCAGCTCCTAAAGCTCCATCAAACTGGGCTTGCCTACATTCAAACAGGCTATATGATACAAACCTTAAGAGAGGTGTGGGAGCAGTAATCCTAGGATTAAGAAACCAGATCGCAGCATGAATAGTGTATATGCAGTCAGCAGACCACACACACAGGCTTCAGTGTCTCACTCCTCATATTTTTCGCATCTCCTTGCCCCAGTTACAGGTTTCCCCTCAGAAAACCCGAAACCAGATACGGGTATCTGTTTGCATGACACACAATTGGAATATTCTCACCTCTGCTTTCCTAGTTCAGGTGCACGCATAAGTAAAAGCTCAGTTACACACTGCATGTTTGAAAGCCCTGCCAACAAATCAGAACCAGGAGTGAGGAGATATTCCAGAATGGTGTTAATGTGCTGAGGGCACACTATACTGTTTGCACTTTTTAGTCCTCAGCCCTGTGTTGTTTTGTGTAGCTTCATGGTCTTGGAGGAACCTTGTTTCATTTCGCTATGTACTGCTTCAGGTACACATGGTGGAAATGACAATAAAAGCTTCTTGACTTGACTCCAAACTTACAGCACAATTTGATCACATAGGCCTCCTCAATTAATTAAATAGAATTAATTGTAATTCTATTTAGGTAAATGTTAGATATCCTTTTTAATGGACTCTCGTACATTTTTTACTATGTGATTGGACACTAGCACATTAATAGCTTTTAATTAAGCTTTCCTGGTGTAGCCTTTAATGGGATGGGTTAGTTTCTGTGCCCAGGAATCAAACCTGTGCCATGGAGGTGAAAGCATATAATAAAAGCACCCCAAGAGTTTATTAAAGTAAAGAAATAGAATGTTCTTCAGTGGTAGGAAAAAATACTCTGCTCTCTACTAAATATAACCTATTGTCATCTGTCACGTTGTCAGAGTTAGACCATGATGAAAGCCTAGCATGCTTTTCTCTGTCTGTCCAACAGCTGGCATAGTACTGCAAATAAACCAGATCTTCCATTGAAGCAATGTGCTGCTGATCTTTACTGAAAAGTTCCCAGGAAGTCCTTGTCCAGCCACAATAGAGGTCCAGGATATGAAATTCAGGACATGACTTCCTGGATCCATGCCTAGGTTCAGACTGGGCTCCTGTAGACTCAGGAATACAGTACAGACACTAAACTCTCAGTACTTCTCAGTTTAAGTGTGGTTTTATTGCATTGTGTCCCAAATTAGAAGTTGGAAGGAGAAATATTTTTTTCACACTGCATTACCAGTAGCAAAAAAAAAAAGAACATTAGCATGAAGAAATGTCCTATCTAAAATATGCAGTACCTAAGGGGCAGTGCTTGTTTTCTTTCTTTTTTTTTTTTGTGATTGTACCATTACTAAAATAGAAGCAGTGAACGCACAGATTTATTTTGTGTGTTGGTTGTTGTGGTGGTGGGTTGGAGCGGCAGGACGTTTACAACTGGTGCTGTGATGCAGAAGCTCCGTTACGTAAGAGGGATCAATTAGTGAAGAGCAGGCCTTGTGAATACAATCTACAAAAAGGTCATAAACACTGCACCACCCCTCGCTGTGCAACACTACACCAAGTGAAGGACACCCGTGAGCCATCTCTCATGGTAACAAGTATAGGACATATAAAGTGCACTGACTTTGCTAGTCACAAACGGTATTTTTTAAACAGTGGTTCATTGTTCAACAATTTATGCTACTAGATATAAAATAAGTAATAAGAAAATTAAAAAATAAAAAAGTTATCCTTTACCAATGCCATTAATGTAATGCACAATATAGTCAAAATTCAGTTCTATTCAATTCAATTTATTTGCATAGCACTTTTAACTTTTAACTATTTCCCATTGTCTCAAAGCAGCTTTACAGAAGTATGGAAACAGAAGAAAGCAAAAGAAATAAATATAAGAAGAAGAAGAAGAAGAAGAAGAAGAAGAAATAAGGATAAAAATAAATAAAGTAATATATACAATTAAAGTATAAAATTAATTTAAAAAGATTAAATTAAAAATTATGATAGTATATATCTATCCCTATCCCTAATGAGCAAGCCGGAGGCGACGGCGGCAAGGAAAAACTCCTTGAGAAGACATGAGTACAGTAAGAATCCTTGAGAGGAACCAGGCTCAGTTTGCGGACAAATAAAAGTTTGTGGTCACCTGACAATCAGACCCATATGTGCATTTCAAACATCCCATTAGGGAGTTAGTCCTCCCTTTCCTGTTAAAATAACCACTTCTGTTCTGGAAAGAATTTCCACTAGAGTTTATAGCATGGCTGTGAGGATTTGCTCGTCAGCCTAAAGAGAATTAGTGAGGCACTGATGTCAGGCGAGGAGGTCTGGGGTGCAATCAGCATTCCAGTTCATTCAAGGTGTTCAGCGGGGTTTGAGGTCAGGGCTTCTTCCATTCTAACCTTGGCAAGTAATGTGTTCACAAACCTCAAACAATGTGTTCACAGATCGTGAATCGCCATTTATTTTCACTGGAGGAAACAGCAATGTTACAGCATACAGACACATCATATACATAGTATATAGTTGTGATGGTCAGGTGTCCACAAATGTTTAGTCACATAATGTTTTTATCTAGATTTGTACAAGCGTAGATACTGTAATGTTGTCAAAGTAATAGCCAAACTATTTTACTATTTTACAAATGGCATCTCAGAGAAAGCAGCATGTCTAGTTTTTTTTGATGGCTAACAGCATGTCCTTTAACCTTTTTTATAAACATATTCTGTTGGTTCCCTCTAAACAATTCATACTGTACCAGTCCCTTTCAAAATACAATAGATATAGTGCTTCTATAATTAATATCAATGACATTTTCTGCAGTTACAGTCAGGTCATATAACAGGGCACAGGAGGTGCCACATTGTTCAACTGGGTTAAAACAAGAGGAGAATTTCTTAGTGTGAGATGGGTAAAAAAGTGGGACCATGCTTATAGGAGATCACCTCATATCAGTGTTTAAAACAACATATGTCATGTGTTAATCTTTCCAGACTCATATGTAAATTTTAACTTCATCTGCCATTTTTTTACTACAAAATAAGACTGGTACGTATTTTTTAAGGCAACACATATCGGTGTACTATGATGTTAAAGTGCACAGTTAGAGATTCACACACAAATACCTGTCCGTTTGGTAAGGTCTTTTAGTTCTTTCATTTATACGGCACTTGGTAGAGACCCAGATTTCCAATGCAACTTACATTTATCTCATTCATACAGCTAAGCAATCGAGGGCAGTTCAGGGCTTTGCTCAGGGCCCAGGAGTGGCAGCTTGGCAGCCCTGGGATTGGAACTCACGACCTTCCGATCAGTAGTCTAACACCTTAACCACTGAGCACCCAAGCTTTAGAGATGCCTTCCACAGAGACTCATAGATCAGATGAAGCTTCACTTTTCTGTGTTATCAGTCTCTTACCAGGTTTCATTGGACATCCAAAAAGCTGCTCTTGTATAAGATGTTTATTAGTGTCTTTGTTACTGGCTGTAAGCAGTGAAGTTTTTGTAATTCAGCTTCGGCAGGATTTTGTTTTACACTTACTTTATTAACTTTGTACAGTTTGCACATCCTTTAGCCCAGGGGTGTCCAACCAGTCAGAGACCAAGAGCTAATTTTTTTTCTGTTTTGCCACAAAGAGCCACATTATACACATGGGCACACATGAACATCACCATTTTTTTCCCTGCCATTTTGAGAGCGAACTTGACACAAATTGTTTACTCAAATGATCTTGCTCCTCCTGTGAAAGGTTGAGGTATTTTCATCCCACTCACATGGGGGTTTGACGAAAATACCGTATTGAGCTCAAGCGAAGCGAACACGCATATTAAAAAGACACAAATACAAACTTCGGTATGAACGTAAGAGCTGCATGAAACCGGGCAAAGAGCCGCATGTGGTTCGGGAGCCGCGGGTTGGCCACCCCTGCTTTAGCCCGTCATCAAAGTAACCAAAGAACTAACAAGGACCAGCAGTCCTTTTGCTGTTTATGAATCTGACACCGCCTTGCCTGGTACACTAACACCAGCAGCCCACAAATGATATACATACTACAGCCTTGTTACTGCTGTGCTGAGAATTAAATGTGTTAAGATGTGGTCCTGTTGCTTTCATTCCCCACCCAGGACAGACAAAAAGTGCACAGAAACAGATGGACGCTAGTCAGTAAGTGTACGGGTACAAATGGTACGGTAAGATTCCCTAATAAAAAGGGGTATAGATGTGTTATTAAGAGGTTGCACTTTTCAGGTTATTAATTCAAGCTTACCTGCAAGATGAGAATAAAATAGTCAACTGGCTTGCCACGCTGATACAAGTAGTGTTGCTGTGAGCGCTTGTCATTTTCATTGAACCGCAGATCCTGGATGACGTCGGGATGCTTAAGGATTCGCAACAAAATCTTGTCCGAGATCTGTAGAGGATTGAAAAGGATCACCTCTGGGAGGGGAAAAAAAAACACAAACACACACATATACCAAAATTATTACCTAAATATAAAATAGTGCTTAGGCAAATTATTTGTAGTAAGTCAAATTTAACAGAGAAGCAGCAATGAGCTCACCAGTAGCTAGGAAGCGATGGGCAGCTAAGAGCAGCTGGGGAGAGATCTTCACCTTGGATTCGCTTTCATGTATGAAGGCTGAAAAGTCCCTCTTGTTTTTATTTGGGTCCACCTTCTTTCTGTTTCGGTTGTCAGCTAAGAGACAATGAAATCCAGCATGAAACTAACTGGAAGAATATTATTCCCACACAAAAAACAACATTATGTTCAAGGCAACTCACTGTAGAGATCAGATTCATCCAGGATCTCTGACTTGATAATCTCTTCGATAACGTCTTCCAGTGTCACCAGACCCAGCACCTCGTAGAAAGGGTCTCCATCTCCCTCATTGTTCACACGCTGCACTATTGCCAGGTGAGATTTGCCTGGATCAAGACATAAATAAAAGATAATCAAGCAAATTCTGATATCTGGCTTCCACCACCATCAAGTCGATGCTTTCTTGTTGCTAAGCTGCCATAAATATCCTTAAAATGCTGGTTAGGATAATTCTATTTAAATAGAGAGACTATTGTGTCGGCACAGAAGCAGTACAGACAGACAGTATGTGACTATTTTTACCTAAGTATGTGATAAACTGCTTCTCTGGCCAAATGTACAGACTAGACAAGATTATAAGGTAAATCAAAACATTTGTTCAAAATTCAAAACCCAAATAAATAAAAATGCTGATAATTCTCCAGCGAGAGGAGACTCGGTTATGAAAGAGTTTGACTTCTGTCAGTGAAACTGGAGACAACACAGCTACTATTTTAGGTACATATTAGGAGAATCTTGTTCTTGTATTGTTTTGCGTTGTGTTCTGATCAGCAACTGACTTTCCGCTATAGAGTGCTATACATCTTTACCAACTGAGATAAGGCAAGTAAAATCTCTTGGCATTTTTAAATCTCAGCTTAAAACTCATTTTTTTTGGGTAGCTTTTAATTGACTAATTGTAATTTTACATTGTGCTTATTTTATAGTCTACTTTTTTTGCTTTAATTTTAATCTTTATATTACGTGGTGTATTTTTGTTGTTTTATTTGCTATTGTAAAGCGCTTTAAGATGTACTTTTAAAGGCGCTATTGAAAATAAAGGTTATTATTATTATTATTATTATTATTAGCTGATCTTCCAAATAACAGATGGATCTGATTCAATGATTCATTAAGTATTTCATTGAGCGAGTAGCTTCTCATTTCTTAAGCAACCATGTCGAAGGACATATGCTGTAGTGGTGGTGGAAAAGATGTTACTCTGTTTCAAGAGAGTCAAATTATTGGCCTGCATCAAGCAAAGATAAGATTGCTGAAGCTACTCAAATTTTAAAAAAGCAACTCCAAATAAGAGCTTTTCTGCACGCAAAATACGACTGGGACTGAAATTGGGACTAAACAGCTTTGTAGCCTTAAGAAAACCATCAGAAAAAAGGTTTCAGGGAGCATAAAAAAAAAGTAATGTGATCTGATCAGTCAAATTGTGAAGACATGGTTCAGGGAGAATGAGACATCATTTTCACGCATGAATTGGCGACTACCTTATACATATCATAATAAAAGCAAAGGCAATACTATATATATATATAAAATATAAGTAATAACAGTAACAGGAGCTTTGAAGACATTTTTCCACAACATTAAATCATTAAATGTTAATATGTTACCTTCAATGGTTCAATAGTAAATAAAAAAATAAAAAAAATCTATAAATAACCAGCAACTTGCTATGGAATATAGGGAAATAAAACACTTCAGGTTGTGCTTTTATAGAAAACTCATCAACTTTGACTTAACACCAGTTACTGATTACTTTTTCTATGACATAGAATTAGGTTGTGCTTTATTCCTTAAATAATGATGGGTAGTTTTGTGTGCTGAACCTATCCACCAGTGAGAAGGACTCGTTGGTGACCTTGGAAGCCATTAAAGGTTTAATCTGCTGGTAACGACGTATGTTGCCATGTAGTAGACAAAATGTGTTTTCCGTATCATCCACATCAACAATGTTTAACAAAAATATTAAACTAGATCTATGACTAAAATTCTTCTCCTTATTTCATAAATAAAAAGTGTAATATTCACATATGCCAGCTGAGGTACCAGGGTATTGACATAACATGTCCTCTAAGGTGTTCAGGTTGTTTACTGACAAAAGGAAATGCTTGGTGTATAAAGTGTATAAAATAAGACATGGTCTTGATGTGACGTCTCTGCAGTCCTGCAGTGATTGCAGAAATCCCTAAGAGCTACTCACATCTGCCAGTCACAAGCAACCTAGAGTCCATGCACATTTTGAGGATTAGGTTTGAGTGATCTTACAGAACCGTATAATCTGATTTAGTGTAAGAAGGACAATACACTCTTTCATATCATTCGTTAAAATGTGCCTGTGCATTTGAACAAATATTTAGCCATCTCACTACCATAAATCACACATTAGAAATAGAACAAGGATTCACTCATTTAAAAAAAGCAGATATTTACTATTGAACCAGCAGGTGATTACGGCAGGACAAAACAGTGCAAAAAACACTGCAGAGTAAAGCTAATAGAGAAGCCATATCGTTATTGATTCAGCTCCTCGGCAGTGCAAGGATATAGACCCAAAGTCAATTTTGAGAAGTCCTTTTATGAATTTGGTCAACAATTCCTGAGTATTTACGTTCCTGACAGTGCGATGACCCACCTTTTTTGAACTCCTCTAACATGGCATCCAGTTTGGTGTCATGGAAGACAAAGTGGACCGGGTGGTTATAAAACTTGGTGACCGTTTTAAGTGTCGTGCAGTCATCTGGATCGACAAAAGCCAAGTCCTTAACATACAGAACATCAACGATGTTGGAGCGTTCCTCTTCGTAGACAGGAATGCGTGTGTAGCCACTCTCCATGATCTCAGACATGGTGTTGAAGTCCAGCACAGCGTCAGATTTGATCATGAAGCAGTCGCTCAGTGGTGTCATGACAACCTCCACTGTTTTGGTCCTAAGCTCCAAAGCACCCTGAATCATATTGAGCTCCTCCTTGACCAAGCCGTTGTACGGTTCCGTCACCCTCAGCATCTCCACCAACTTCTCGCGGTTGTAAACTGTACCAATTTCTTGGCCCAGAATGCAGTCCAGGAGCTTGCTGACGGGAAATGACAGCGGGAAGGTGAGGAGCATGAAGAACTTGGTCAGCAGGATGGTGTTGGCTCCAACTGCCAAACCATGGCGAGAACAAAGTGCCTGTGGCACAATCTCCCCAACAATCACGATGCCCACAGTGGAAGCCACTACTGCGCCAAAGCCTGATCCAATAAGGTCGTCCAGCAGAATTGTGAGCGTGGTATTTACAAACACATTCCCAAGCAATAAGGAGCAAAGCAAATAATTACCCTTCCTACGAATGGGCTCGATTTTGCGTGCATGACTCTTTTCTTTATCAGTGCCACAACTCTGCACTATGCGAAGCTCCATCGGATCTAATGCCATGAGCCCCAGATTGAGTCCACTGAACATACCGGACAGGACCAGCAGGCATGACACCAGGATGATTTGCAGCCACAGAGGGAGCAGAGAAGTTTTCTCCTCCACAACTCGCAGCTTACCGTCGTTCTCTGACAGCGGGTGCCACTTGTCTTCCTGGTTCCTGATGCACGTGATGTACACACGCTCGCGCTCAGTTTTCCGGAGCGGCTTAACGTTTACACTCACAACACCTGATGTCCCGTGACTGCTAACGTTCATGTAACTTCCGACGCTGATATCTTTGGTAAAATCGACACAAGTCCTGTTTACCGAGTCTCTGTCATCCTCGTCTTCACCGAGCTCCGCGAACCGGATCTGAGACGCGGAATCTGAACTGAGCTGCAGCCCGTAAATCCTGAGCTGGACGCTGCTCTCTTCCGTCACCTGAATGACACCGTCCTCGGTGATTGTGGCTGGTTTATTGCTCCTTAACAGTCTCATACCCAGTATCTGGCTCCAGCCCACGCTCGTCGTCTCCGTTCGACCCCCCACAGCGCTCCAAAGGACTACGACTAAAGTTAGCAGGTAGCCCTGTCCGCTCCATTCTGTCGCCATGTTTGTTTCGCTCCTCGGGGAGCGGCGCGGTGACGTCACTCGCGTCAACGTTAGCATAAATCCGCGCATGCGCAAAGCAAAGCACGCGCAGGTAATCTCTTAAGTGCTGCATCCCAAACACTTAACACTTTAACAAAAAGGCTGTAGAAGACTATTTATTTATTTATTTATTTTTATTGCATAGCAAGAACAATAAAAATATACATACAGAGGATCACAGTATGCTTAATTATTATGTATTACATTCATAATAACATCAAAGGAAACAACAGAAAGAAAAATAAATATATATATATTTATTTTGTGTGTGTATATATATATATATATATATATATACGTATATACACGTATATATATATACACACACACACACACACACACACATATATACAGGGGGAAAAACTTACAGAGTGTTCCAAAAAGAAAAGGATTCAAAAATTCTATACATCCGTTTTGCTTTTTTATTTCTTGCATCTTTTAGGGCCTCAATATAATCCTTAAGTTCAATTTTAAATAATATAATGTAGGCTGTAGAAGACATTACTTTATTGTCGGCATTCTGCAGCTATGACGTAGATCCAGGATTCCTGGATTTTTTCATGAAGCAGAAGGTCCAGAAAAGCACAACTTCAGGGTTCTATCCATTGTGTGTTCCTTCAAGATCCACCGTGACCTTAACCAGAATAAAGCAGCTACTGAAGATGAATGAAAGTTATCTAATACATATAAGCATAGCTACATACATTTTACTATATATAGTAAAAATGAGAAGATTTGTTGTTTATACTGTGAAGAAAGTGGTGAAAATGCTTAAAATGAAATGTTCATTCCATTCACTATATCTTTGTTAGGTTAGTGTGGATCTGGAGTCTATCCCGGGAACACTCCGATTTAGGTGGGAATATGTGTTAGATGGAACGCCTGTCCTTCGCCCACACATTTATGCACTTATTCACAACTGTTTACAGTGTAACCACATTAATCTGGTTCTGGAAACACTTCAAGTAATGCAGCGATGGGACACGATTGCATCATAGATCAACACTATTTGCCATATTTATTTAGCATAGCCAACACCCTGACTGGCATTTTCTGGGTGGTCACCCAGAGTAAACCCACCCAGACATGAAAAGAGCATGAAAACTCCATTAGCCTCCAGTATTCAAAAAAGGATTAAAAAAAAAAAATGTTTTCCCCTTCCTGATTTTTTTTATTTTTTTGCACGTTTGTCACACTTTAATGTTTCAGGTCATCAAAAAAAATTAAATATTAGTCAAAGATAACACAAGTAAAACACAACATGCAGTTTTTTAATGAAGGTTTCTATTATTAATGGAAAACAAAATCCAAACCCACATGGCCATGTGAAAAAGTGTTTGCCCCCCATTAAAATATAACTTAACTGTGGTTTATCACACCTGAGTTCAATTTCTCTAGCCACACCCAGGCCTGATTACTGCCACACGTGTTCACAATCAATAAATCACTTTAATAAGACCTGACTGACAAAGTGAAGTAAACCAAAAGATCCTCAAAAGCTTCACATCATGCCGAGATCCAAAGAACTTCATGAACAAATGAGAAAGAAAGTAATTGAGATCTATCAGTCTGGAAAAGGTTATAAAGCCATTTCTATAGCTTTGGGACTCCAGCGAACCACAGTGAGAGCCATTATCCACAAATGGTGAAAACATGGAACAGTGGTGAACCTTCACAGGAGTGGCCGGCCGACCAAAATCAAGAGCGCAGTAACGACTCAGAGATGTCACAAAAGACCCCACAACAACATCCAAAGAACTGCAGGCCTCACTTGCCTCAGTTAAGGTCAGTGTTCATGACTCCACCATAAGAAAGAGACTGGACAAAAATGGCCTTAATGGCAGAGTTCCAAGATGAAACCTGCTGCTGAGCAAAAAGAACATAAAGGCTTGTCTCAGATTTGCCAGAAAACATCTTGATGATCCCCAAGACGTTTGGGAAAATACTCTGTGGACTGACGAGACAAAAGTTTAACTTTTTGGAAGGTGTCTGTCCCATTACATCTGACGTAAAAGTAACACCAAATTTCAGAAAAAGAACATCATACCAACAGTAAAATATGGTGGTGGTAGTGTGATGGTCTGGGGCTGTTTTGCTGCTTCAGGACCTGGAAGACTTGCTGTGATAAATGGAACCATGAATTCTGTTGTCTACCAAAAAATCCTGAAGGACAATGTGTGGACTTCAAGCTGAAGCAAACTTGGGATCTGCAGCAGGACAATGATCCAAAACACACCAGCAAGTCTGCCTCTGAATGGCTGAAGGAAAAACAAAATGAAGACTATGGAGTGGCCTAGACAAAGTCCTGACCTGAATACTATTAAAGATGCTGTGGCATGACCTTAAAAAAATGCGGTTCATGCTCGACAACCCTCCAATGTGGCTGAATTACAACAATTCTGCAAAGATGACTGGACCAAAACCCCTCCACAGCAATGTAACAGACTCCTTGTAAGTTATCGCAAACGCTTGATTGCAGTTCTTGCTGCTAAGGGTGGCACAACCTGTTATTTAGGTTTAGGGGGCAAGCACTTTTTCACACCATGAAGGCTTGGATTTTTTTCTCTTAATAATAGAAAATGTGTGTTCATGTTGTGTTTGTGTTATCTTTTACTAATATTTTAATTTGTTTGATCTAAAACAGGGGGGGCACAATGGCTTAGTGGTTAGCATGTTCGCCTCACACCTCCAGGGTCGGGGTTCAATTCCTGCCTCCACCTTGTGTGTGTGGAGTTTGCATGTTCTCCCCGTGCCTCGGGGGTTTCCTCCGGGTACTCCGGTTTCCTCCCCCGGTCCAAAGACATGCATGGTAGGTTGATTGGCATCTCTGGAAAATTGTCCCTAGTGTGTGATTGCGTGAGTGAAGGAGTGTGTGAGTGTGTGTGCCCTGCGATGGATTGGCACTCCGTCCAGGGTGTATCCTGCCTTGATGCCCGATGATGCCTGAGATAGGCACAGGCTCCCCGTGACCCGAGGTAGTTCGGATAAGCGGTAGAAGATGAATGAATGAATGAATGAATGAATGAATGATCTAAAACATTTAAAGTGTGACAAATGTGCAAAAAAATAAAAAATCAGGAAGAGGGCAAACATTTTTCACACCTCTGTATTTGCCATGAAATATGCAAGATGGACTGGTTCTATTATATCAGAAACTCCTGATTTCCTTGTATTTTCACACACAACAGGATCTAGTATTATCTTAAGCTGAATGGTGCAAAAAAAAAATCCAGTGATCTGTAGTGCTGGAGACAGAAAGGTCATGTTACAGTCTACCCTAACACCAGCATCTGCAATATGTCAAAGTCTAAATGTTGAAGGTTGACAATACTAATGAGCAAATAATCAATTGATAAGTAAAGAAACACAATGGATATCAATCAAAGCCTTAAATAAAAGCGATATTTCTAAAACACAGCAACATAAGATGCCAGCTGAGGTTAGGGCAGAACTTTGTATAGGATACATATGATATACTATAATGTTATGCAAGTTATAGAGAGATCTGTTATGTCCACTGACAGATGATGCAGAACTGTACAAAAATGATAATGAAATTACAAGTTTAATAGTTTAATCATTGAAATAACACTTTAATCATGTAGTTACACTGATTGTTGTGGAGCATTCTCACTCTCAGTGAATCCAATGCAGAGTCAAGTAATCTCTTTAAATGGGACAAAAGAATAATGCTAATTGGGAAGTAGGCTTTAAACAAATCTTTTGAGTCCTGTTGAATCCATGGCTTCGCTCACTGTGAACGGGAGTGTGGGCGGGTGCAGTCTGCACAGTAAAAAAAAAAAAATCTCAGCATTTATCAGGCAGCATGTTCTCCCCGCCTGGAAGCACTGCATCTCTATAATGAACCTCATAACCAGCTGCCAAAGTGCTTCTCCAATTTTAAGCCTCCATTGATATGCAACTATCAGTTGTAGACAAGCTGTGCTGTTGAAGAAAGTTAGTCACCTTCTGATCAATCAGATTAGACATTTCAACAGTCCTGGTATATAATTGTTAATAATACATGCTGTATGAGCACAACATAGTGATAAGCAATAAATAAAAAAAAACAGATTATTGGTAAACAGTTTCAGTAGAGGTAACACCTGTATGCTCCCCCTTTCATAAAATCACTAGCTTTCAAATATGAAATAATATAGCAATATTCTTATTGGCTAGAATATAAAATATTGTAATAAAATATTAAAAAGAAAAAAACTGCTGAGGTCAAGTTAAACATTTTAATACAAATTAGCACATAATTACAAAGAAAAGGAAAGTCTTCTAACGTCAAGCAAAACTCAAGAATAATTCTCACCAAAAGAAATCATTTAGATCTTAATCAGTTTTTATCAAACGAAAAGTTAAGAAATGTTGCAACACACATTTCAAGCATTATCAGTTAGCTCTTACTGATAGAACTATCATCATTAACTATCATTTTACCAATAGCAAATTTCCCCAAATATCTACAATTATTTTGGTTAAAAACATATAATTTATGCCCCCAAATGCTCTTACACCAATAAAGACGAAATTAGTTAAAAACAAAAGTAAAAAAAAACACAAAACATATGAAATGATGATTAATCATGTCAGATCTTTTCCAATCTAAATCTCTATCTAATTATTAAAGTGAAAAACAAAGAGAAACATTCTAGGGCTAAAATCATCCAAATGATCCCAAAACATGTAGCAAGTGTTTTTATTAGCCTGAACAAAAAGATATTTTCGGGCATTATACTAAAATATAGGTTTAGTGCAAAAACTAGACTCTATGTCACCAAAAAAGCATGTTGATACTGTAAGATACGTCATGCTGTAAAAAAAATTACAGAAAAAAAAAAAATCTCAGCATTTATCAGGCAGCATTTATCTCCCTGCCTGGAAGCACTGCATCTCTATAATGAACCTCGTAACCAGCTGCCAAAGTGCTTCTCCAATTTTAAGCCTCCACTGATATGCAACTATCAGTTGTAGACAAGCTGTGCTGTTGAAGAAAGTTAGTCACCTTCTGATCAATCAGATTAGACAATTCAACAGTCCTGGTATATAATTGTTAATAATACATGCTGTATGAGCACAACATAGTGATAAGCAATAAATAAAAAATAAAAATCAGATTATTGGTAAACATTTTCAGTAGAGGTTTGTAAAAAAATTACAGATTGTATGCATCCAGATTTCACTCAAAGACACATTTCAGAAAGAGCTCATCCCCAAAAAGGCTTAAATATCAATACGTTTAGAAACTTGATCAATTGTTAGTAGGGGAGCGGCAGCAGGACATCAAGGATTCCATCAAGGTTATTACCAATTAAAAAATAACAATGGGTGAAAACAATACAAAGCCATGGTGGATGTGACCATGATTACCATTTAAAGACATCCAACTAGACAATAATATCACCCGGCCATTTGGAAGATATACAGTTCTTACTCTCAGTTTACATTTAAAGCGAAACCCCATTTAAACGACAAAGAGGAAAAATGGTATGAAATGTTTGAGCAGGATTTGTCCTGAGTTGTTCTTCTGGGCTCCAGTGAACCCAAAGAAATTCATATATTTTTTCACTGCTCTTCTTCATTAAGATCTTCGCCCTCATCGCTTTATTTTCTTAAAATGCCAAAGGGCTGCTTCTCTTTAGCCAGGATGGGATCTAATCAAGATAAGGAATCAAGGATAGCTCTGAATACTAATATGTTTTGGCACAAAACCTGCAGGTCTCTGTTAGAGAACTAAAAATGCTACTAAACATCCAGTAATTTAATGACACAATGTACAAAGCCAAGACAGCTTGTTCATTAGAGATAGATGTTAGAAGATGTTAGAGATAAATAGTCACTTATTTTTAAACTTTATTTATTTTTTTGTGTTTCTATATATCTGTAAAGCTGCTTTGAGACAATGTGAATTGTTAAAGTGCTACACAAATAAGCTGAATTGAATGGTATTACACACAAAAGTTGCTTTAACCAAGTTTGATTTTTATCAGTTTCTGTTTTTTTCCTAAAATTTAAATTGTTTATTTGTTCTTTACTTGAATTTTGTTGATTGGTACATTAAAGGTGGACAAAGATCTGGCATGATTTACCTTGCTTTCAAAAATCCACTGTATGTCTGAATTGTGTGTTGGTGTATAGACACATAAGGGGTGATATTCAGAGTTCACTCAAGCTCAGGTAGTTCAGCATTTAATACCAAAATACACAACAAAGATATGTGAGAGTAACACACACAGGGTGGAGTTCATGTATCACATAATATGGGTTTTAGCTCGAACGAGAAGTTCATTATCACATAATATGAGTTTTATTAACAAGGAGCTCCAAGCACCAAAAAAAGTTAGATTTTTTTGAGGTGTAAATACACTCAAAACATGGAATGCAAATTGAGGCCAATGTTGAATACATAAATCTGCCATTTTAGTTGGCTATTGGCTATTAATAAAATAGTTTAGAGTATAATCACTTTAGAGTATCAACTCCATGAAACTTTTTCTCATTGAGGATATAAGAGGAGATACACATGTGGAAAGGATTGTTGGCACCCTTCCATTAAAGAAAGAAAAACATTTAATGGTCACTGAAATAATTTGAAACTGACAAAAGTAATAATAAATGAAAATTTACTGAAAATTGCCTATTTGCTTGCTAATTGCTAATTGGTAAATTTTTGTTTAATGATACTTTTCTCAGTTTCAAATGATTTCAGTGACCATGGTGGGTTTTTCTTTCTTTAATGGAATGCTACCAACAATTTTGTCAACAATTTTAGCTTCTTGATTTTAGACATTGCTTTTCTCAAGGGCCGTGGTTATTTAATGGTTCCAATTATTAACAGTGCTTTTTTTTAAAAGTGATCTATAATCGTCGCATATGACCTACTACTGTAGGTCAGCTTGTTCTTCAGGTCATGGTCATACTCTCTTTCCAGAAGAGCACACTGAATTAAGAAAAACACTGATATCAATTCAACAACTCAAAATGCAAATTTCTAGACACTTGTAAAAGCCATCTCCAATCCCACCACTTCAGATAGGTTTACTCAAGAGAGGTCTGACAGCCTTTCCCTGTGTAAATACTAATAAACTCTTATTTTGCTTTAATCGCCAACTCTGAATACAGCCCATAATGTTTACATGTTCTGTGTTTTTGTTCATTTATCTTTGGTAACTGGTTACGGTCCCAGTGGATCCAAAATCTTTCCTCTCACGCTGGCATTTGGTATATTTTGCAATTGTTATGGTTGACTCTAACATGATATCATTACTAGAAAGTGATTTTGTCTCGTATTGGCTACGTGAAGTACTCTCAAGTCATGGCTGTTCTTCCATGTTCTGAGTGTGCATTTCAGGTAGAACAACATCCACTGTGAAACTTATCTTCTTTGACTGAAGAAGACTGTAAGTGTTATCAAATCGTACCACATCTGTAGAGAGACGCAAAAATTACACAGTCACAGATGGCTCTAAAAATAATATATTCCAAAAATCATAAAACATCAGGGGAAAACAGGTCATGAGTAATAAACTATTCTAATATAAACTCTTAAATTATTCACATATATGAAGACTCGTGGCAGTGGTGCGTCAAGTGGTTAAGGCTCTGGGCTGTTGATCGGAGGATAAGGGTTCAAGCCCCAGCACTGCCAAGCTGCCACTGTTGGCCCTTAACCCTCCCTGCTCCAGGTGCTGTATCATAGCTGACCCTGCTCTCTGACCCCAACCTCCAAAGTTGGGATAATGTGAAGAAAGAATTTCACTGTACTGTAATGTATATGTGACAAAATAAAGCCCTTTTCTATTCTAAAAAACAACAAGGAGGCAATAATCAATGATTTGGTGGTGTGATCTGTCCAGTATTGTTTTATTCCTTTTATACCATAGCAGCCTGCCAGTAATAACAATTTCATTTATTATTTATTTAAAGGTTTATAGTTCAATTTAATGTTGTAAAGAACATCCAGGAATTTTCCTATTAATTAATTTATAAAATCTACAGTCACAGCTTCTCTTTTGTACTCTCTTGAGAAATTAATAATTAATTAAGCAAAAAACGTCCTGTTACACAGAAACGTGAAGACTTTCCTGTGGAATTAACACCTGAAACCGCCTCCATTTTTTTATTAAATCTATAACTAGCCTTAGATTATGTGAAGATCCAAATTAACATACGATTTGAAATACTGATGGCCTGATTAAAAGATCTACTGTTTTAGAAAATTAATCAACACCTTCTGACCAACCAGATTTGAGAATTTGTGTTGTAGTATAAACATTTAAAGCAATTAAACTAATCACATACTCAGGCACACGTTCAAGAGATACGAGTGTACATAGCACAGCACACTGGTATTGCTTTGGTTGGGACCTCATTACTAATTGAACATTGACTAAAAATAATACAAAATTTGTACTTACAGATGCCTGGTTCTTCACACGTGTAGGATCCATCCTCGGGCACTAGATGTGCGTTATAACGTGTAGTTGGCAACACTTCCTGCATTTCTGTTATTTTCTGTTTCACTCCTGTTTTGGTCTTCATGTAGATGCCAAAACCAATATCACTACCATCACTAGCAAACTGCCATCTAGAATTAGCATAAATGTTTGAATAAATAATTCTTAAAGGTAAACATTCTGGAAAAGACACGAAAGAGAGAGAGTTCAAATAATTACCTTACTTACCTTAATAAGCAGTTAGGGACAAGGACTTCACACTCCAGTTGGTGGTCAGAACCACGGCTGATGGTGATGCACTTTTCATACTGTACATCAACAGAATCTTTTATGTAGTAGGACTTTGGCACTACACCACCATACTTAATCTGGAAGACAAATACAACTCAGTAGGAAGAAGATTTTGTTGAGTTTCTGGGCATGGATAGAATAAGCAACAACAAACAGATCAAAAAACAGCCCAATATTGCATAAAGCTTTCCAAATCTTCCTAAATTTTCCTTATACTTAATAAAATTCATTATTTTTACTTTTTCAAGACAATGCATGGCATGACAGTTCTATTACTACTTTCTTTTTTAATTTAACAGGCTACACACCTCTATTTTGCCTCTAGTTGACAGAATAGATTCATTAAAAGCTTTGTCCTTATCCCAAGAACACTGGGTGATGTGCAGAAATACATCCTTCGCACATTAGCGCTTGATTCTTATTTATCCTGGGAGTAATTTAACAGAACCATTTCAATTAATTGTTTTTGTTTGTTTGTTTGTTGCCCTGCGATGGGTTGGCACTCCGTCCAGGGTGTATCCTGCCTTGATGCCCGATGAAGCCTGAGATAGGCACAGGCTCCCCTTGACCCGAGGTAATTCGGATAAGCGGTAGAAAATGAGTGAGTGAGTGAGAGTGTTTGTTTGTTTGTTTTGGTGATCCCAGAGAACCCATAGAAAAAAATATTGTATGTTTATTACAGAAATTACTAGAATTTATTTTTTTTTAAATTATTGTGTACAGAAATAAGGAAATATATTTCGCGGTTATTTTAACTTAATACGTTTCCTTTTCTTTCTATTGACATAATAACAGATATACAAGGAAAACACCTGGAAAAAAGCTTAAGTATTAATACCTGTAATGCTTTACTATTTTTGAGTTGGGATGTACCAGTATAATGGCATGATATGTGTACTTTGATAAGGACATCTGAAATAATTATCAGGGTAATGTTAGACTGTAGGAATATAGAGAATGATAAGAAACTGCTGAAGGCAATGACACAATCTTTTTATAATGTATTATATGTAAGTCAAACCAAATGTCATCCTACCAGAACACATCAAATTTAAACTGCAAACTATAACACTGATCGTTTCTTATACTATTCTGTCTGGAGTACACACATTACTGTAGATCATTTCTGAAGAACATTTCTATACTCACCATAGTTTTACAGTAAGGGTTTCCATTTGGATCTGTCATTGTGCCTCCATAGATCACAGGTAGTTGATCTGGTGCTACATATTTCTGCAGCACTTCTTTCCAGTTGGCTGCAAAAGGATAAAATAAATACATTTAATAAATTTGATCTTATCATTATGTAATAGAGATTGCATTAGTTTTCTCTTGCATTCTAAAAATGAGATGAGAATATCGAATGCAGCAAAGCCTACAGCCGACGATGACGATCTTTCGGCGAGTCTCTTCGCACATGAATGGCTTGATTAAGTTGTAGGCAATAGGAAAGAGTTTAGGAGCTACAAGAAATAAGAAACAAAGAATCAACAGGTTACATACTCATCTCATTCAGAGAGATCATAATGTATAGATACATTTCTTATTAATTACCTTTGATTAGAAGAATTCTCTTCAGACCCTCGGGATAATTTTCCTCAAACATAGTCAGAATCTGCAAATGTGTAAATAAATCAAATCAAATTTTATTTGTCACATACACATAAAATTTGATTTGATTTAATTTGATTTATTTACACGTTTGCATAATCTGCAAACGTGTAAATAAATCTAATATAAAATGGAAAAATTGGAAATATTATCAATTATTTATACTCCATATATCATGTCTTACCTCTCCATAGGCTTCAACTGCAGGTTTCCAGATATGTTTAAGGCCAAGATCTTCACAATCATATATAAGAGTGATGGACTCCACTGCTTTCCCAAGCTGATAAAACATTTAAACATAAATATATTAATCTAAATGATTGTAATATATGAACACTGAACAATTAAACGAGAGAGTGCCTGAGGGTAAATACAGCACAAACAATTCCTACCCTCTCAGACTGGTTCATACACTCTGTCCGTAGAAGCTCACAGTCTCTAATTTTGGTCTTGATGTAGTCTTGCTTGGAGGCAGACATAAGAAGGCCTTTTGGATCAAGGGGGCCAATAATGTCATACCAGACCGGACTTCCCTCTCGATCATAACCGCACATTCCACCAGAGACATAGTTCTCGATTACCTTAACACATCAACCCATATAAGATGTACAAGAAAAATACACTTTATAAGGCAAAGGTGTTACTAATAAATTGTGATGACTGTGATCTGAATTTTTACCTCTGGTGGCTTCCAGTCGTTTAGGATTGAATCTACTTTCAAACGCTTGCGAAATTCCAAATGCTGGAAATCAACATATTGATAAACTCGATCAGTATGCCCACAGGTTGGTAAAAGTGATTAGTAGGTTTAACATTTTAAAACAGCTTTAAAAATAGTTCAACAATCAGCAAAATTTTTAACTGCTCTCAGAGAAAAGGTGATGGAATCGAGCTAACAATATTCTTGTGTCACTAAAATGGATTATATGGAGTTTTATAAATGGAGTTTTTATTTATTTATTTTTCGATTCATTATTCATTATTTATTTTTCGATAACAGTAGGTCCTGATACTGTATGTCTTATTCCTTACTTATGTATTTATGACATATGTGTTTGGTCAAAAGCCCTGAATAAAATTGGTTAGATAAATAAGATAAATAAGATAAATAAGGAATTATAAGAATCACCTTTCTAAGCATTGCTTCAGCCTTCAGGACGTTGAAGCTTCTGGCTACAAAAGACAAAAATACAAGTATTTCTACATGCATAAAATCCTGCAGATCCTGCAGAGGTCAAGTGCTTCACTTAACTGTTATATCAGTTGAATCATTACTGTTACATCACATTGTACATGTCAGAATGTGAACTAAATGACTTTCTAGCATGATTGTTGCTGGATAATTGTTTGATTATTCAGCGCAAGAAATGTTATTCAAAGGAAAAACAAAAATAGAGCAGCAACAAATATTTGTATCAGAATTTAGGGTGATATATGCTTACTATTAGCTTTCAATTTTTAATGCTAAATATTCTGGTTCTAATACTGAAACGTGATTGTCGTAAGTTGTTCATAGTAAAAAGTGCACATCTAAAAATCATGAACAATGAACAAGCAAATATTTTTTGCAGCGGACAAAAATTCAGGCAAAGGGAACTACAAATATTTGCATCCGATGCAACAGGAATTTTACCTTGAACTTGCGCATCTGCAATAAATGCAAGTCATTAGGACAAACATGGACAAAGTTTTAACTAGGCAGATATAAAAAGAAAAAATGATCTGAAGAAGCCACACAGAAGGTATATATTGCTGACAGCTGAACCAGGAAAAAAATTTTTTTTCCACCTTTAAGAAGTGAATAAAACAGATGTGTGTGTTAAAATAAGTTCATTTATAAATAATTAGAAACTAGAATGAATTACCAAACATTGACTTATGAATATTCTTTAATGCTGCATGTGAGAAAATAGATTTATCTTTCTGTACAAGGCCTGACACTGTATATATTATTTGAAATATAATTAAATGCAAACCTGTCTCATGTGCTTCATTGTTATAGCTTGTTGCTTATACAGTACGGTTGGATTTAAATAAAACACTTTGTTCTATTTAAATATTTGTGACATCATTTTTTAAATGATCAAAATGCTAAATGATAAATGAAAAAACTCTCAAATAGGAAACACTTTTCCAGTTACCTCGAAGCCAGCGAAGCAGGTAATGGTCACTTTGATTAGGCAGCTGGGCATATACATCCTCAATTCTTTCACGCAGCTAGACAAATTGACAACTTTTTATCAATGCATATAATAGATCTAGGTGCAGAATTTTCATTTGTAGTTTAAGGTGGATCACATGAACACGGTCATATTCACCTGTTCCAGAGCCGCAGCCTGGTTAGGACTGAGATCTCCAACACGGCCACTCATTTGCTGTGCGTAATTAAAAAACCTGCAACTAGCATGAATTGCTCTTTAATTGCTGTGCTTATATTTCTCTACCTGTTGTATTTATACAGTGTAGGTAAGAATTGCTCTTTGCCCTCTGGGAAAACATGAGTGGACATGGTTTTTGGAGAGAGAAACCACACAGTACCTTTGATCATTCTGAGTAATGTTTGCTTTAATGTCAGTTTAGAGTTCACTGATGAGGGGCACATGTAGGAAAAACACCGCTAATACGTGAGCAAAGGTTTACTACTGATCATATATGATATGAAATGTATATCATACATTAATCACTTTAATGTCCATTTTATTCATCTATAATGTTAATGTTTAGGGTTACTGAATGTTTGAGGACCATAAGTCATAACTAAAGCGTATCATTATATATGCAAAACAGTATTCAGCAGCGGAGAGTCGTTATAGATTCTAAAGTTACCTCTGAAGCAGTTATTGTTAATGAAGCTATTACTGATCAGGGGTTTAATGTACTATTTTGAACTAAAATGTGGATTAAACCAAAAGGGTATGTAGCATTAAATGAAGCTAGTCCATCCAGTCATATAGTTATATACATCAGCCATGCAGGGGAGGAGGATTCAAAGTTATTTATGATTGTAATCTAGGCATCACACAAAAACCTAGACATAAACTCAACATGCTTGAAGTTCTTTATATTAACTTAACATATGTAGCTACAGTCTACCAGTCTATCCATTAAACTAATTATTCATTTGTATTAATATTCAGCAGGGATTAATCAGAATGTAATAAGGACCCACTCATAATAGTGGTCACGCACCATCCATCTGATTCTAAGATTCAGATTAAATATAGAAAACATACATTTCTACAATCTGAAACTTTTTCAAACTGTCATCTCATCACGTTTAATTCATTAATGTCATTTAGACTTGATCTATACATGTGACTGCTTTAAAAAATACAGTAAAAGTAAAAGTATATATTGTAGTTCTTTATTTTTTTTTTAATAAATTAATTTACAAAATGCAAAAAGTGAGCAAACAGAAGAAAAATCTATATCAAATCAATATTTGGTGTGATCACCTTTTGGCTTCAAACTAGCATCTTGCACACTTTGTACAAAGTCAGGGATGTTGTAGGATCAGAGTCAAGTGGATGATTACCCAGTTATACCAAGCAGGTGCTAATGATTTTATATGTAGGTTGAAGTACAGTCATTAACTGCCACCTCAGAACTTTCAGATACCCAATAACAGAGCAATCAAAAATAAAACTGGGTCATCTGTCAAAAGACAACGGCACAATGTGATGCGATGTCCAGTGCTAATTAAAATAAAAATGTAGCTAACATAACACAAGGCTGTTATATTGAAAGTTATGAAAAAATTGCAATGAATTAACTAGCTGGCTACAATGATATCTCAATGATGCACAGAAAGAACTGACACCTTAGGATTTGCTCATTCATTCACCATTTTTTGTGTATAATAACATGAAGTCTATGAGAATCTAATCTTAAAGAATGAAAACACTTCATCAACAATGCACAGGTACACTTAGGAACACAGGTACACTTACTCATTTATGCAATTACCAAATCAGCCAATCATGCAGCAGCAGTACAATACATATGTGGGCAACAGCTTTAGCTTTAATAATCTCAACAACCATCAGCATGGGGAAAAAATGTGATCTTATTGAGTTTGACAGTGTCAAGATACTGTAGTTGGTGCCAGATGAGCTGGTATGAGTATTTCTCATATACCTGCTATACATTTTTTTGCATGTACAACAGCAAAAAAGCATCTCAGAATGTAGAACATGTCAAACCTTGAGGCAGATGAGATGCAAGAACAAAAGACCATGTTGAGTTATTCTTTGTTAGCCAAGAACAGAAAGGTAGGGTCAGAATTTGGTCCCAACACCATGGACCTATTACGCCTTGTGCCAACTAGTCTAGGCTAGTGGAGGTAATGGTTTGGGAAATGTTTTTTTTTTGACACACTTTGGGCCTGTTAATACCAACCATCTCTTAAATGCCACAACTTATTTAAGTATTGTTGCTGATTGTTGCAACTTATGTTATTATTGTTGCACAATTTACCCATGTTCTAATGGCCACTAGGTTGTATGAATAACCATATATTGTAAATGTGTTTTACCGGTATCCTCCATTCTGCAGTGTCATGTACTTTGAATGGAAGAAAACCCTTTGCCTTTGATTCTAATTGCTTCAAAACATGCAATAATGTATTAAAATATGGTGCAATGTACATTTTAAAAAAATTGTATGACAAGACGTTAAATGACAGCATACAAATGTCTGTTATTATTGGTAAAACACATGCAAGTCATAACATCCCTGGTAAAGAAATGGTTGATCTATTGTTTAGTTTGAAGTAGTATAGCATTTACCTACACAATTCTTTTCCATTTTCCGTGGCAAATCTGTTAATGGCACATATACTCAAGCTTTACAGATGTAGGATGTAAAGCTAATTAGATAAACTTGCTCATCTAGAGGACAATTTGAAATGAAAATCAGATTTTTCTTCTGCAACATGACATGACATATATTTGGATAGGGAGAACTTTTGGATTTCTTAGGCTTCTTAGAAGTCGGCGTAACAAAAATCAAGTCTAGATGTTAGCCTTCTGTCAATCGTAGAAAATTTCTTAGGGGATTTCTGGAGCTTTCTGGGGAACAACGTGTGTAACAAATATATGGTTGAGGTGTAATTAGATTTGAATTAATGTTTACTACCTAAAGAGCTCCCATTTTCATTTTCCAAAGCTTTTACAAAAATAAGTACAGCTTTTCCACTAATCCAAAGAAACAATCCAGACCAGAAGGCAAACAAAGTTTCCAAACTGGGTTTTTTAAACTATGTTATACACGTGCTATTGGACATGGGCTTAATTTGCAACAACGTCTGGGATGAACATAGGGTCTGGCTTCTGAGTGAGGCTTGGGAGGGCAGCTCAGTGGCTTCTACCATGAGTGTGGCGTGGGAAGGGCACCTCAATATGGCACTGTATCAGGAATCCTTCAGAAGGGAATCCAATGCTGTTCCCTCAGCCTCTAGCTTGAGCTCAGTCGGAGCTTCTGTTTCCCCTTCATCTTCATCCTCTAGCACTCCCCAACATGCAGTTCTTAAATATTACCTAAAGTGCAAGTGAAAACAGCTGCTTCTTATGCTTTGCAATGTCTTTGCTTTGCTTTCTGTGAGTTTGTTTAAAAGTCAGGGAACCCCTTTCAAAAGAACTGGTTAACCTTAACAAATGACATATAATATTTGCTAAGGCTGTACAGTGAACTGTAAATCATTATAAAACTGAGCTAGTATTAGCTGCCTTGGGTTATGCCATCACTTTGTTCACTGACGTTGAAGAAGAAGCCTTTATTAAGCACATACACCTAACAGCATAGTGAATTGCTCTATTTTTTGCATATCCCAGTATCCCATATTCCTTTGAGCACAGAGGGTTAAGGACTTTGTTTAAGGGTCCAACAGTGGGAACTTGGGCTCGGACCCCGTGCCCATAATCAACAACCCAGACCCTTAACAGTTTGAGCCGCCACTGCCCCCCATTGTTTACTAGTTACATTATCAGTAGATTAAGCCAAAAAAGTTTTCCTATTTATCACTCACTCACTCATTTTCTACCGCTTATCCGAACTACCTCGGGTCACGGGGAGCCTGTGCCTATCTCAGGTGTCATAGGGCATCAAGGCAGGATACACCCTGGACGGAGTGCCAACCCATCGCAGGGCACACACACACTCTCATTCACTCACGCAATCACACACTACGGACAATTTTCCAGAGATGCCAATCAACCTACCATGCATGTCTTTTGACCGGGGGAGGAAACCGGAGTACCTGGAGGAAACCCCCGAGGCACGGGGAGAACATGCAAACTCCACACACACAAGGCAGAGGCGGGTATCGAACCCCCAACGCCGGAGGTGTGAGGCGAACGTGCTAACCACTAAGCCACCGTGCCCCCCCCTCCTATTTATCAGGTTTATAAAAATCATCTAATTCACTTAACTATTTGCCTTGACAAGAAATTTGCTTGTCCCAGGCACTTGCTGATATAAAATACAAAATTGTATTTGTTTTGAATTATATCATACTACATATATACAAACTATCATAGATTTTATATATATATTATATATTATATCATACATATATAAACCTTTTTCTAAACATGATTTTTGTATTTTTTTTCCCCCCACTGTGGGGCGACAATGGCAAATGGTGCTCAAAAACTTTTGAGACATTTCAATAGACTTGTCTGATTTTCTTTTAATTAGCATTTTTATAAAAGTCACACACCTTCAAAAGTTCACCACTTGAAAACAATTGAAACATACTATACTTAAGTGTTTTATGTAGTGTACCACAGAGTACCGAGGACTTTGCATTATTCCGTAAAGACACCTGTAAAGACACTACCTAAAACTGACACTAAAGAAAAACTGAACAATGGGAGAAAAAAAAAATCAACTAAACATTTCTCCAAGGCACACTTTAGTTATGGCTGTTCATTTGAATGCAGCAAGATTTTTTCATGATCAATAATTTCATCAAAGACAAAAACTGATAAGAAATCACACAGCAGGTACAGTATTTCTTGACAAATATATAGATTTTGAGACTTGCCCATAGCTAGAACACATTTAATCCTGTACAACATGCCATGACTTTGTACAGGCACCTAGAGATCCACTGCTGGATGGAATAACAGCGGGGAAGTTTAGAAAGAGATGCATAGTACAAATGTCATTTATAACAGGACATGCAAGTCCTGTAACAGGATTCACGATTTGAATCAAATAGGTTTGTAGTTTAATGACTTTTATGTGCTACCTCTAATTGTTACGTTACAGCCTTAACGAAGATTAAAATAGAAATGACTAACTGCATATGTACTGAAATGTTTTTTTTTTTTTGCATGTTTAAATCACAATACCACAAAAACCAAAAATAAAATAAAATCTTGTTTTAGAGGGGAAAGGAAAAGTGTCTTTGGTTGCTGGTCAGTTGAATCCCAAATTTTAGTTGAAATATGGTAGACAAAGTATCATACTTATTTACTTACATGCACAGCATATTCCTTTATTATGTAATTTATATTCCCCGCAAAATGTTGCAAATTTATTAAATTAATGTATTTAATTAATTATGTAAGAAATTAATTCATTTCTAAAGTAATTCGGTTCTTCTGAAATGTTTAAATTGACCACAGTTTTAAGAAGAATTTTTTTTTAATTAATTTCTAATAAGTATTTCGGTGTTTCTGAGATGTTTAAATTGACCACGGTCTTTCACCATATAAAAAATGGTTACACGAAGAAATAGTCATTCTTGCAGATCCAGTGCTATTATTTGACGGTTATGACTTCCAAGCTATTTGTAAAGGATTATTTTCTTTAGAGACTTCAATTCTATTTAGTTGAACATGGACTAGTCCATTTTCTGTATACATCTACAAAAGTAAGCCATGTCCTGCGGAAAAACATACTGACTGCGGTTACACATTAAAAAAAATGTGAGAACAGTTTATAATAATCCATCAACACTCGAGGATAAACCTGTACAAGACCAAAGTGCTTACATACAAACTTCTTTTTTAGCAACAGGGAAAATGCCCGGGTTATTCATTTACATTTGCAAATATTTGAGTATTATTTCACTGCATGATGAAGCCAGTCCTCGGGGGAAGATCAGACCTCTGAGGAAATGCTGGTGTGTACGGCTGTGTCAGGGGAGCTGGGTAGGATGGCACCATGTTGGGCATTTGGACAGGAGGGTAAGGAATTGCTGGGTAGGGTAAAGCCGCCTGCTGCCCTGTCAACTGCACTGAGGTTGAAGGTGCTGCAATCATGGGAACCGGGGAGCCATTAACCTGGCCATGAAAGGGTGCAGTCTCAGACTGAGCATGCTTGACTGATGAATGTGGCATCTGGAAACACTTAAGCACCATCTCCTGTAGCTTATCAATCTTCACTCGCCGCAAATGGGCCAGCTTTCTCTTGCTCTGATAGGATTCGATGAAGGTGTCCAGCGACAAATCGCCATCAAGGAAGGAGTCGGCCATGTTCTAAAATAAAAATGAGGTCATTTAGAATAACAATCTCTAACATGCCATTTCAGACAGAATAACTGATAGCAGATACAGAATAACATACAGATTAATATAATCATTATGAAATTATTTTTTATTTTACCTCTGTTTCCTCTTCGATTTTGGCTCCTTCAGCTTGTAGCAGAGCTAACAGTGTGTCCAGTGAGCTTTTCCCTGAGTTGTGATCTGAGCAAGTACAAAGCAATAACATCATTCAAACAGTACATACTCAGTCGTATACACGTTATGTTTTACAAAATGACTCTAGCGCACACAGTCCCTACTGAAAGTATTGGATTAACAAGGCAAATTATTTTGTTTTTGCTATACACTGAGGACTTGGAGGGGGGCACGGACGTTCGCCTCACACCTCCAGGGTCGGGGTTCGATTCCCGCCTCCGCTTTGTGTGTGTGGAGTTTGCATGTTCTCCCCGTGCCTCGGGGGTTTCCTCCGGGTACTCCGGTTTCCTCCCCCGGTCCAAAGACATGCATGGTAGGTTGATTGGCATCTCTGGAAAATTGTCCCTAGTGTGTGATTGCGTGAGTGAATGAGAGTGTGTGTGTGCGCCCTGTGATGGGTTGGCACTCCGTCCAGGGTGTATCCTGCCTTGATGCCCGATGACGCCTGAGATAGGCACAGGCTCCCTGTGACCCGAGGTAGTTCGGATAAGCGGTAGAAGATGAGTGAGTGAGTGAAGACTTGGAGATCAAGAGCTGGATTATGTGACTATAGATCAGAAATTAATTTCCTGATATTGCTAATTCAGATTGGTCATTGGTCACTCACAACTATACACTGTGTGATGTGGAGCGAGATAATGTCCATTGACATAAAAGTTATTTGCATACAAGTCGAGATAACGTAAAGGATATACAAAATAAGGACTACATGTGACATAAATGCAGACATGTGCAGTTTATTTGCAATATTTTTCAGTAAGTAAAGGATAGTCTTGAGATTAATTAGCATTTTCATATCCCTAGCTATAACTTCATTAAGTCAGTGATCCACAGACATCACCAGACTATTACATTCCTATTTTGTGATGCTTTTCAAGACTTAAACCATTCATTCTAGTGTCGTCTTTGAGAGGTGAAATGCATCCCCAATTAGATTAAGGTCTGGTGGTTGGCTGGTTTAAAACCTTCCATATTTCAACAAAATTTTTCATTTTTCTTGCTTCTGAATTCCTTCTGCTTCTACTATCATGAGTTATATCACAAGAAATGATTGTGTTTGGATCATGTGCCTTTCCATGTCTTTCATAGAGGTTAAGGACTTTTTTGTGACTCATCTCTCTCTTTCTTTACACTATTTCTTAAGATTTGTACTACTGATAAATCATTTGCATGGTAGAGTATGGACTCTTCATCTTCTTTTGGTGACTGTGATAATGTCACTCCTGCTGTTTGGAGGTTGTTGATGAAGTCACTGACTTGTTTTGGGGGTTTTCTTCACATCCCACACAATGTTCCTGTCATCAACTGCTGTTGGATGCACCAGTGGATAAACCAGTGGATAAACCAGTGAATGCAGCAATGGATGCAGCAATGGATGGATTATTTGACTGATTCGTTCATTCTTGTAGGTCATTCATGTTTAGACACATTTTTGTATTCTCTATGCCCATTTTCTATGCTCTAGCTTGATCTTCCATCTTTTCTCAGTCTCACAATTGCTTGCTCTCCTCCCACAGACAGCTCTTTGATCTTCATATTTCTAATCATGAAATAAATATGAGGATTCAAACTAAAGATGTTCTAAGTTTATTAATGTATTAGATGTTAATATTAGTAAATGAAAGCTGGAAGTATGTTCCATTGTCTAATATAGAAGCATATGTTATTTGTAAATTACCTTGCCTGTGCTCTTATAGCAAAATAATCAATAACGGGGTGGTGTGACATTTAATGTTATGAAAAGTTCTGGTTATCACTTATAGCAGCTATAATCAGTTGCCCCTATACCCGACTCTCTTTTTTCTCTCTGAATTGAATACAGTGTATGTTAGCATTTCTGTTAGATCTGCTGTTCTAAGAAATTAATGCCTTCTTTTCAACCAAATTTCAGAATTCATCAGCTTTGTGGACTTCATAGTACACAGTTCATTATCATACAACAAACAGTGAGTTGTAGGAAGTTAACAATTAAAGACACTATATAAGGAAAACAAACAATGGAAGATTTTATGACCCCAGATCAACAGATCCCGGTGATCTCAGTCACCCAAGATCTCCTGAAGGTTGACCAGATTTCTAACGACTGCTTTGGTTTATCAGGTATGATTGAACTGAAGTATTTACATTTTGACTTTGCTGGGAAGAAAAGAGAACTGAACAAAAGTACTGTGCAATCTTCAGCAAGTTAAATAAACAGCTCTATTAAACAGAGAGTAAGATTAACTAACCGAGAGTGCATTTACTAAGCTGGTAGGCCTCGTAGAGCTCCTGTAAAAAGCAGTAGCGCTTGATTAGCTGCATTTTCTGTTGTTCCAAACTGGGCTGGAGGCTGAGGTTCTGCTCTGCAAGACTGCGGTTACTGGCGAGGGTCATCTCTTTACTCTGCTGCATCTCCTGCATCTGTCAGTAGAAGGAGATCAGGGAGAATTTGGGCAGGTAAGTGGTCAGATTTATTTATTTATTTATTTTTTACAGTTATCGTATGAGTTTGTAGTGATTTCTATGTTTCTGATCTATTACACAGGTTAAATGACATGGTCACAATGTGTAATATCGGACAAGATTAAACAATTTCATCTTAGCATCTCACTTATAACAAACCTAACCCTCTAATCCAATCCACAAATGACAGAAACAGTCCTGTAGTTCTCAATTGTTTAAGGATTTGTTAAACACATTCTGAAAACTGTATTTTATATGCGAATGCTCTTCCGATTGTTAAACATTATCTTTCTATTACAGGACTTTCTATTTCCTCTGCACATTCTATTTCCTCTGCACATTCTATTTCCTCTGCACATTATTGATTAAAATTCCATCATTACTGTTTGTTTAAATTGTGTAAAATTGTGCTTCATAAGGTGCTTTATAAATATATATGACTTATGGCTTATGACTTAAGGCTTAAACTTGACAAATATTTGACTTGGCGTTATTACCAATCAGATCAGATTTCTGTACTACTGAAACCTCAAGGTTAGTCTCTAGATAAAATTTGGCTCTCGATGGTACATATATGACCTGATGGAAAATCTAGCTGAATCTAGCAGGTCAGATTAAGCCGATTCCCTGCCATAATGAACTAGCATGAAGGTATGTTGTTGATAGTGGCTTTATATCACATTTGAACTTTGCTCTGACTAAGGCCATGTGATAAATGGCATAAATGTTAACAGAACATAGTCAAGTCATAAGGAAGCTGGAAAATAACTTACAACACTGACAACACTGGGAATTGTTAAACGAGACGACTGTGTACCATCTCCCTTATGTGAAAGAAATATACCAGATGACAAATATCAGTATGTCTATGACCCCTGACCCCCCTGTGCCACATAAGACCAGTTAACATACCATACTAACAAAGACTGGTTCATTGAATACTACTTCCAAATCAATGGTTCAAAATGAATCAAAGTTATTTCTTTTTTTGTTTATTCAGCTAGATTAAACCCTGACATTTCACAAGAGATCTATTGATCTCTCAACTACTATAAATAAATAAAAAAAAAAAAATAAGTAAATAAATACCATAACAACCTCGATACTAGTTCATAGTACAAGCAATTTAGATCATGTGATTAAAAACAAACAAAAAAAGCAAGATAATCAGGGATCCCACTTTGAGATCCCTGGTTCTTTGAGATCCCTGGATCCCCTTAGAGATCTCTGGATCCACTTTGAGATCCCTGGATCCACTTTGAGATCCCTGGATCCACTCTGAGATCCCTGCTTCTTAGAAATCCCTGGATCCCCTTAGAGATCCCTGGATCCCCTTTGAGATCCCTGGTTCTTTGAGATCCCTGGATCCACTCTGAGATCCCTGGTTCTTTGAGATCACTGGATCCCCTTTGAGATCCCTGGTTCTTTGAGATCACTGGATCCACTTTGAGATCCATGGTTCTACATGATAATGTAGAAGTAATTTTGCAATTCTTACACAAGAGAGAATTTTTCTAAGACAAAACAAGTAACAATCTGTCTAGTCAGCTTCTGCAGCTCAGGTTCCATCAGTCATCAACACAGATTAACATTAAGGACAGTTAAACATCAGCAAATATAGGCGACAATAATAATAATATATGACAAAGGAGAGGCGTTTTGCAAGGCAGAGATTCATGCAAAGATGTTTGTTTCCAGCGAGCGCTTTACCTCGTCCATGTCTTTGACAATTTCATTAAGCTTGTCATCATCCTCGAGCAGTTCGTTTAGTTGTGTCATTGAATACGAACTAAATTTGTTCGTGAGCCCAAATATTTCCCCCATTGCTGAGCACCAACAAATCCTGGCTAGTCCATCAAGCGGAAATGAAACCGTCCAATAGGAGCGGGCGAGGAGCGGCAAGTGACGTAATTATGAAGTAATCGCGCTTTTGTATATAAAGCCGTCTGTGTTCGCCTAGAAGTCGTAACTTGAAAACCGCAGCATCCGACTAGGAAAAGCCAAATAAACTCGGAATTCCTTCTTCTCTATTACGAGTTTCTCCCAAAGAGTGACGTCAAACATGGGCTTTTATCAGCATTACTTTAGAACATTTCTTTTTGAAGAAAATTTCACAAAAAGTTTTTTTTACAGTTATCGTATGAGTTTGTAGTGATTTCTACTTGTAGTGATTTGAGTTTTCTAGTGTTTTCTGATCTATTACACAGGTTAAATGACATGGTCACAGTGTGTAATATCGGACAAGATTAAACAATTTCATCTTTGCATCTCACTTATAACAAACCTAACCCTCTAATCCAATCCACAAATGGTCTGTTCAATAGCTTAGTACGTGTTGGCATGAACAACAAATGATTTTTGCCAACGTATTATATAAGAGTGTTTCTGGAAAGAAATAATGAGGCGTATTCAATGACCAGGCATTTTAATCAATGGTTTACAACAGAAATGATATTATAGTAGGGTGACCAGATATCCTACACTGACAGAAACAGTCCTGTAGTTCTCAATTGTTTAAGGATTTGTTAAACACATTCTGAAAACTGTATTTTATATGTGAATGCTCTTCCGATTGTTAAACATTATCTTTCTATTAGAGGACTTTCTATTTCCTCTACACATGTAAACATTATTGATTAAAATTCCATCATTACTGTTTGTTTAAATTGAATTTATTTTATTTATTAGCTTTTCAAATTCTAAAATCTTTAGAATTTGTGCTATTTCTGCCATGCATGTTAGAAAAAATTGTTTTCACAAAATTTAGGATAAAACAAAATGTTGACACTTGCAGTGAAGTACACAGTTTTAAAACAGTTTTATACATTTTTAGAGCTCTGAGTTCGTATAGCTACCATAGCTATGACGCCATGTTGATGTTTCTCAATAATAAACAAAAGTTCATTTAGCAGTTGATACTGAGTGTAAACTTAGCTGTATGTGCTAATGGAGACTGACTGGTCTTGTTCTGTCCCTCTGTCCAGAAACTGAGCCTTAACATTGTCTGTATTAAACTTATTTGGCTACTTGACACCTGCTTGACATGACCTATTCTGAAAAATGGATTTTTTTCCCTGTATTTCATTTTCAAATCCTGTTCCCATTGTTAAACATCAACGTAATTCTGCAGATTATCTGTTTCCTCTGTGCAGCACATGTACACAAGCGCTTACCTCCTCCATTTCTTTGACAATTTTATCAACCTTGTCATCAGCCACAAGCAGTACGTTTAGTTTATTTGAATATGAACTAAATTTGCTTGTGAGCCCAAATATTTACCCCATTGCTATTTCACCAACAAATCCCACTATTCTTTTCCAATATGAGCAGGCAATGTACATTAAATTCATTAAATTCAATTACTTCAAATGTCAGGTTTATATCTTAAATGAGTGAATTATAATTATGCTACCTTTTACACATTGGACTTAATGACTGCTTCAGGTCTGGAGCCCCAAAACTCCACCAGATGCTGGGTTTTTTCCCTGGTCATGCTCGACCAGGATTTGCATCTATCTATCTATCTATCTATCTATCTATCTATCTATCTATCTATCTATCTATCTATCTATCTATCTATCCATAAACAATATACGAAATACATATTAATTAATTAATGATTGATTAATTGATTAATTAATTTCAAATTAATTTATTTAGGTTACCACAGTAGGGATGTATTCTAACACAAAAACACAAAGAGATAGGAAATCTCAGAGCCAGTATTATCAGTATTATTAAAAAAAGAAAGATACACATGTTTATATAACGATCTTAAAAATAGCTTAAAACCCAAGCATACATTACAATTTCATAACTTCAGTTTAGGATCTTTTTCAGTTGTACACGTGGTTCACTGTCTGTACATGATCATTTTTCTTTCAAATAACAGTATGTGCTGGAATTAAATGTTGTTTTTTTTATTTTATTTTTTATTTTTAGTAAACTACTGAATAATCAGAATCAGAATCAGAATCATATTTATTGGCCAAGTGTGTTGACACACACAAGGAATTTGGTTCCAGCAGTTTGTGACTCTCAAAAGTACAGACATAAATAACACTATACTATACAAACTATACAAGACAATGCAGACGATGAGATACAATATAGACAGAATGAGTATTAAATATGAATATAGAATGAATAAAATATATAAAATATAAATATAGAATATGACTGATCAGTTATGTACATAAAGTGTGGGAGTGCAAATAACAATATTGTGCAATATTATGCTTTTTGTGCAATATAAAGCAGCAGTAGTGTGTAATATACAGATGATTTGATGACTGACAGTCCTGGTAATGCAGTACTTATGATAAGAAGCAGGGAATATAATTATGGTGAGTCGTTGATCAGCGTGATTGCCCGGGGAAAGAAACTGTTCCTGTGTTTTAGTAAGCAAAGTTCTGTAACATCTGCCAGAAGGGAGGAGCTGAAAGAGGATATGTCCAGGGTGCGAAGGGTCAGTAGTGATTTTTCCTGCCCGGTGAAAGTGGAATGTGGAAGTCATATTGATAAATAGTACAATGACATGTGCTCGTGTTTAAAGGTGAAGTGATGTAGATTCTACTTAAAAACTTAATTTTGGTGACTTTTATTTAAGAAAAATCCCTCAACTGTGTCTGCCATCATACACGCACTAAACTGCAAGCAGATGATCACAGGACCATCCATGCTAAAGCAAGATAAGGACAGGGTTTGTTCAGTTTTTAAAATATCTTTATTTCTAGCATACAGTACATCACAGGACTTATCAAACCGACTGCATACTCACAAATAGTAGATTCATTCAAACAGAGGAACTACTGTAAACAACTAACAATAATTAACAATATTAAACATTAGTTAATATTGTAATACATCAGTTGATTTTAAATCCTATTAAACTCCAATATCAGATTTTAAAACAACATTCGTTCTATAGTTACTTTTAGTGCTTACAGTAACTTTTTAATTAGATCCAGGGTTTACTAAAGAGGTACATTATATTATTTTCATATGTTTCAGTTACATGGTTTTATTACACAAAGCAACACAAAAGACGGAGGTTGAATTTTATTTAAAATATGGCTGATTATTGTGCTATGCAGTATCTATTTTACTTGCAGATAATTTTAAAGTTATGTGATTTAAAGGCTGCTGTTATCTAACCTAAGCAGTTGTCATGTTCAGTATGGATGAAAATAATTCTAAATTCATTAGACAAACTATGGCAAAGGACATGAAGTTTAAGGTTACATAAACATTTTTCACCCAAACAGCAAAAAGATTCTTATTTCACCACAATGTGGTCTCACTGCCAGTATCAGACTGTTACTGATAGAACTCGGTCCCCTTGTAATTTGGCTCCATAAACATAGGACAGTGGTAGAAAGGAGTGCAGGCTGAGCTGGAGACGGAGGGCAGGCGATCTTCATGTGCTGGTGAAAATGAACAGAAGTTCGAAATATTCAACAGGTCAGGCTTGCTCTGGCAAGTAACAAACTGATTTTCCAAAAAAATAAATTAATAAAATATAATAAATAAATAAATAACAGGAACACTAAACAGGAAAAGGTAAGAAGTGTCCCTAGAATAGGCTCCAAATGCACCATGAATCAAATTCCTTCCCATTCCAGATTTATTCAGTACTACACTAAATTCATGCCACATAGCTAAAATTACCAGATGTTATAGGATATTTCTGCTTGCTAACTTTGATGATAAAAGCTACTGAATGATAAATGAAAGTACTAACTATTCCAGTAAATGCAGAAAAATTCTCTTTAAACGTCTTTTTCAATCGGAATCAGAATGAAATGCAGCTTAAGAAAAACACAATATGCCACAATAAGTTGATGATTATGACAGAAATCTCTAAATTCCATTTTAAAGCTTGCTTGTCTAAACTTATTTTAGTAACTCGCTAGTTAATTATGGTGCAGAGATTTTGCGTTTAGTTATTTTAGTAATTTAATAAAATACAATATACAATAAAATACTTTAGACGCATGCAATACACTATTTACATCAGCTTCTTCATATTTTCAAATGAAACCAAATAAATCTATCAAATTATTAGAAATTTAATGTTCTAATGATTATACATTTAAACGCCATATTGGACATAGCTGTTTATGACATCAGAGGATGGGAATTTAAGGTTAACTCACAGTTTGATACAGCAAGGTGTGTGTCAGGAGGGTGTGTGAGGAGGATCAGGGGAGGATGATGGACACTCCTTTGGTATCTTCACTGAGGGAAGGATATCACTTGGACATTTCAACTGGGAGAGACACAGAAACCTCAAGCTACTGCCATGCAGCTAAATGTGCTAATTTAAATACCCACAATTCAGCAGAAAACACATGCAGGACACACCAAATAAATCGAATGCCATGCTGGGGCTGGTACATAGGAACTGTAAATTAGATAAATGACACATACAGACTGCAGTAAAAGTTAGTGCCTCTTTAGCAACACTGTGAAAGGTAGGAGAAAAAATTGATTAATTACAAAACATTAAACCAATCACATGCTCTGATCAGGGTCAAAGTGTGTTGGCATTTAGTGTGTTAAACAAAACCTTTTTTTCCACTAACCTCTTCATCACTGTCATGATCTCTGCACTTTGCTTTCTTTCTCTCTTTCTTCTTTTTCTCATCATCCTTTTTTTTCTTGTCCTTCTCAGGGAGGATGTCATCCAGCCAGGCCAGGTCATGCTGGGAGAAGACAAGGTCAAGCATCTTTCTCACTACCATCAGTCCCAGGATCTGGAAATAGGATATAACCATCTCTCATCAAAAAATTCTTCAGTTTGATAAATTCTTCATTAAATAATGAAGAGAACAACAAGTATAAATTGCAAAAAATAGTTTCTCTCAATTAGTTTAACACAATGATTTTCCATTATCTATGTCTTGTTAGATGGCTAGTTTGACTTTAGGCAAAGTGTTTCCTTTCATTTGATATCCAGACACCTTGCCTTATGTTAAGATGTGCATAAATCTAAAATAAGTGCTAGTTAAACTGTTCCAGAAAGAGGTAGGCCATCATTCCTTGTTTGAAGATAGCCAGTGACTCAGCTGTTTGGACATCTAAGGAAAGTTAATTCCACCACCTCAGTGCCAGAAAAAGAGTCTTGGTATATACTGTACTTGCCTTGAGAGATGGTGGCACCAGTTGAGCAGGTATACTAGATTTATGACTATTACTTTACATCAAAAACAGTGTATTTTTTTAATAAACAGTAATGCATGAAACTAGAACTATGATAGAATTAAGCACAGATCTTACCATGACAGGAAAAATAATAGCTGCAACAGTAGACTTGAGGATCCAGAGCACAGCCAGACAAGTAATCTGAACTAAGGTGAAAAGATGCACCCGGCGCAAAGGTACATGGCGGAGGAAAACAAAGTCCGGCTGGTGCTTGGCGGGCATCAGGATCAGCTTGATCCTCTCCCAAAACTAAATAATATGATTAAAATCCTTTACAATAAGCTGAAGGAAAATGAATCTAAAGGAACTTCAAAAAAAAAAAATTAACAGTAATGTGTATGTATGGACAGTGTGGAGGATTGATATGATTATATACACTGCCAATCTGTTCACAAAGAAATATCCTTTTGGGAACATTTGGTGGACTCCCATAAAGACAAATGCTTTTTTTGGATTGTATATTTTATTAGAAAAACTAAAAAGGAAGGTTGATTAGAGTTAAGCGTAAAGAGTAATCATGGCATTAGCTGCAGTACTAATCGTGTCAGTATCTGTAGAAAGGTAGATGTGTGTGTGTATGTGTGTACTGTATGTGTGTGTGTATGCGTGTGTGTGTGTGTACGCACCTGAATGCCACTGAGAGAGGCTACACCCATGTACAGGAACACTCCATAAAGTACTGGCATGGGAATATACTAGAAAAAAGCAGATGAAAATATTACTATAGTAAAAGTTTCAGTGATATATACTGTTGTTGTTGTTGTTGTTGTTTTTATTCAGATATGCATCACATCATTTTTTTTAAATTGCTGTAGGAAAGCTGCATAGACACTTTTGTTTGGAATACAGGCAAAATTCCAGTTGGCTAAAATACTGTATAAAGTACAGTACTGTACAACTTATTTTAGCTTCAGTTCTCTATTTAGACCATAACAGGTTTAATGGTGATATTTAAAAGAGGATGTAATAAAGTTTCATAATTCTTCAAATGAAGCTTCGATCTTCTTGTTTTAGGCCTTTAATGTATTATAAAGATATTATGATACACGCTTGGGCCAAAACAGCTAAACAATAAATACTGTAAACTTTCAACCTGTATTTAATTTTGCATTTACTAAAATAAGCCCTTAGAGTAGACACAAATTAGAATTCTTTCATACGATAGAAATATGAGAAATCTAAAAAGGTACCTGTATAAAATTAATTTCATCTGCAGATATTGTTTACTGGTTTTTACTGGTAATCTTAATTGGGATTTGGGATTGTAAAATTGAAAATACATCTTTAAATAAACGTTACATACGTCTTTAAATAAACACATAATGTGTCACAGTAAGTTTAGACCAGCTACTTTATAACTAAAATTTGTTGCCAACAATTATTATTAAATGTCACTTATTAGATGTATCTCTATACAAAATTCCTAATACTTTTTTTTAATGGTCCGAATCAAGCACTGAGGTTCAATGAACAAAATCTCTCAAAATGACGGTATAACAGTTAGCATTTTTTTAATAGCCATTATTATCCTGGTGAGTACTGCATGTTTTTAATTATGAAGGTTGGTGCAAGAATGTACATGTCCAATCTTTCAACAATTTAAAACAAAAGCATAGTGTTACTTATTGAGGGACATTAACTTATGTTCACAAAGACTCACCTGCAGTATGGGAGCCAAGAAAATAGACACTCCAGTGAGCACAAAAACCAGGATTCCTGTAAGCCTTTGTTCTCTGTTGAAAATAAGGGAAAATGTTGGGAAGAGATTCAACATAATCACTTGAACAGAACAAAAAATCATATTTTCATAAAAATTCATACATATATGAATATATGACTGTTAATAATGTAATGTTCACCTTGAACATGTAATGCTTACCTCACTCCCAGGAACTGTGGCTGCTCACCTGGAGCACTGCACTCGCTCTCCATCTTAAGGGAATCTATGTGAGCAATGGAGATGACTGTAGCTGCTACATACCATGGTAAGCACAGGAAAGAGCAGACGGCCATGAGGATTCCGACCCAAAACATGTCTAAATGGTAGCCACATCCTTTCTTCTCAAGTCCAACATGCAAAAAATGTTAAAAAAAAAATAATAAATAAAAATTATACCAAAAATATTAAAATGTATGAAATTAAGTGGTTAAGGGAAAAATCATTAAATAAAAGATGTATATAAAGGATCAACTTATTGCATTAAATACAAAAACACAGGTTTCAGGTCAAATTCATTAATATGAGACGCCATTAAATTGTTTGAGAGTGAGAATGATTTTTATAATACCTTACCCTAAGTTTGTTCTCCTTGCGATTGACAATAACAGCAGTTATTTGCTGATCCATGAAAATAAGGATTGTAACAAGAAGAGCAGGTACAAAACTAGCCAAATACATCCACCAGGGGTTCTTCCCAGAAGGAATGACCATCCAAGCACGGTCTGACCGAGTGGGCTGTAGTGACAGAGATTGACAAAAGTGAGAATTAGTTTAAGATGCATTTAAAAAAAAGGAAGTTAATAAAGAGTACTATGTTTTTTCTAACATTAAAGTTAGTTAGCGCATGCTTTCATAAATGTAATTTAGCCTAGGACTATTTTAAACAGCCATCAGAAAACAAATGTGATGGAAAGATTTATCATCACACCAATAAAAACAGATTCACATAAAACTTGTGTATTTTAAATGCAATCAAAGTTTTAGGCCAATAATCATAATAATCATAACCTTGACTAAAATGCATGACTTTTAGTCTTAAAATCAGGATCGTACCTTAAACTCTGTGGGCACAATAAGTTTAGGTGTTTCAAGCCCCATTAAAATATCAAGGCCAACAAAAGTCATGATTGATGTGAAGATGGCAAAATCACTGAAGAGTTTCCGAAGCTACATGTTTACAGAGAGGAATAAGAAGGAAATATGAATAGCAAACATACAGTCATATATAAGGTGTTAATTTAAAAGAAGAAAAAAGCATTTAGAAGAACACTGCAGCAGTCACTTAAGAATTGATATGATTTTTAATCAACTCTAAAAGGAGGAATTGTGATTGTGATTAAAGAAAATCTTTTCTTTAAGGGATAGATTATGACACAGAAGGGCAGTTGTGTGACCTTGATCTCAGTAGGCACATGCAGTTTGGGGGTCTCGAGGGACATCAGGTAATCCAGGGCACAGAAGACCAGAATGGATATAATAATGGCAAAATCTGCAATCAAGGTACGCCACTGAGGGATGAGGTTGAGGTTGAAGGGGTCGAAATAGGCAAACATAAATAAAAATAAAGGTAAATATGATAAGTAGGAAAAATCTTATGGTTTTCACAGTATATATCAATAATGTCTTTAATATACAAATATATTTTCTTTTGTACATAACAGACAATTGATGTCATTTTAAAAACATGTTCATAAATTCATCTATAAAACCTATTTTGAATTGTGCAATATAGTTTATTGTTATTTCAATTACCAAATTACCAAAGTTCTCCTTTGGAGGTTTAATAATGTACTTAATAAAACATGTGTGTGTACATAGATGGAATGGTATTTCAATTCATAATCATATAATATTCTTGCTGGCTCATTCAAACCTTGGTGGGGAAGTAGCGGCTGAACTTAAACTTCTTGAGTGAAATGGTCATGGAATAGGTGCCGAAAAACAGGACGAAGGACATGAGGGCCAGGTCAGGAACATACTTGCAGGATTTGCCTACCAGAGATCCACCATACTTTAGACACTCGTTTTTGGTCAGCTGACTCCAGTCAAGAACTGTGAAGTTGTACTGTGTGGAAAGCAGAGCATATACAGTGATACAAGGACTAAATCTGGTAATGTATAGCCATTAATCCAAGCACATTATTTAATTCTACCTCTTCAGTTTTATTTTTTTTTTATATTTTATATATCAAAAATTTGCAGCAAAAAAAAAAAATCGTAAGATTACCAAAGAGTAATCGGTAAAGTTGTCTGGTCCAAGTAGAGCAGACGAATTGAAATCCATTGAATCACCTATTACAAAAAAAAAAGAAAAAAGAACAGTACAGTATAAAAATATGTCATGAATGCAAGTTAAAACAGTGTCTTTCACTGCATACAGTATGTAAATCACTATGTGGAATGAATAACAAACAGATAACAAAGCTATGTGGGGTTCTGTCAGATGACAGATGTATGTAATGTAAGTAAATAAAATATATGCAACAAAAGCATTGACAAATTTTAGTAGACTGTTATATAAACTGTCATGTTAATCTCAGTGACCCTCACCTTGATCTGGAGGCATACAGTCACACTTGTAACTAGTGATGTAGTCAGGCTTGAAGTTTGTGTTAATAGGGTAGTACTGAAAGGTCCCCACCATCTTCTTTATAGCATCAGAGACAAAGATAAAGGAGATGAGGCTGGAGAAGCCCTCTTCAGTGAAACGTGTTATGTACTTGATGATGTAGCTAGCATCGGAGGCCACCAGGATAAGACACTGAAGGCAGGAGTGCAGTCCAATCCACAATCGCAAATCCATGTAGTCAATGTCATTAGTTCTGATTGTGGAAAACAATGAAGTTATATATCAGAGAATATCTCTTTTACCTACAAACATAAGGCTGTTTGTCACAACGCCTGGCTTTAATGGCTGCTATCCAATTACAGATGATTGGAAGAGGTCATTTATATTAAGTAGTAGGCATACATCTATAAAACAACAAATACGAAGTAGTCACTCACTTGCAAAATTCATACAGCAGCTTCTCAAAGACCAGTATAGGTCCAGTTGAACTCAGGATAATGAGGGGTTGGCCACCAAAAAAACAGAAAACTGTTCCTGCTAGAGCTGTGCCAAGAAAGCTCTCCATCACACCCTAAAACATAAGAATTCAGAACACTGAGATGAGGTTAGATGGGAACATTTCTTTAAAAGAACCTTACAATGAATTTTTCTCCTAATGGTTCCACTAGTTTGTCAAAGCTTATAAAAATTCATAATCAACTTATATATTTGGGAGCTTAAGGGACAATAAATGGTTTTATTACTGATTAAGTAAAGGCTTAAATAACACAGAATGTGGGAAGAATAAAACTGAGCTTGATAATGCTTTGTAATGAATAATGGTACTTGGTAGTTGTCAGTGGCGTCTCCTAAAAGGCCTCCAAATGTGATGGCATTAGTGATGCATCCCAAGTATATGAAGAGCACAGCTGAGATAGACTGGATGTGAAAGCCCTCACAAAAGTCACTCAGCAGCCATGGTACTTTCCGTTTGATGTCAAGCCAAAGACCTCCACAAAATCTACATTACATACACAATATACTGTAACTAAAAGCAAATAACCTGCTAGACGTTATAAAATAATTACAAACGAAAAAGCAAATCAATATTTGATACTGTATTTTTTTTAACAAACTAATTAAATCTCCTCTATACAAATAAGTACACAAACATAGAATGTTTGAAACATGGACAACTTGGAATAAAAACTTTTTTTTAAAAACAAACTGCATCTGTTTCGACCTATAATTTGAAGTATTAAATGCAATGCAACACAGAATCATACTGTAGCTTAATTGTAAACCAGAATGTACCAATAATTATTTTTAATATTTTAATCACCCTAATACAATCATCTCCTTAGACAGTGATGCAGCAATCTGCCAGCAACACTTTAACTAGTTAACATGGCTATACATAGGATGCTTCTCAAGATGGTTTAGGGCACATAGTGTACTTGGTAAAATTACCTCCCAGTGAAGGTCAGTTCCTCTCCCATCTCATGAGGCGCAGGCAACTCTTCATCATCATCAGCTATTCCTCCTCCACCTGAAGTTCCATTTGCTTGTCCCAGCTCATTTAGTGAAAACACTGACTTTCTGTAGCACAATTAAAGGCAATTTTTTTGTTCTCACCTCTTTTGCAATTTTTGGTTTCTTTTGATCAATACAGATATGAAACCAGATTACACCATATCCACTGAACACAATTCATACCTCATCTCTGCTGAAGGAACTTTTTTTGGTGGTTCAATACGAATCTTTGGGTCCCACTCTCCTGGTGGGAGAACTGTCACCTCATTCAAAAACTCATCAAGTCCTGCAATCAAGTCATCACGATGTCTGGCCTTATAGGCCACGCTGCTAAAGAGCTGGAGAGACAATTAAATAAATAATGACATAATGCATGTAAATGTTGTTTTTTTTTTCTTGTGTTAATCATTTTACAAAAATGGTGGCACAAAATGAGTTAGAATTCTAAAACGATTTAAACATTCGTTCTTACATCATCAACCATGAGTGTGGCAATGGCACGGCCAATTTCATTGTAGGATTTGACTTTGCCATGAGGGCCAAGCAAAATGAAGAGGAATCTAGAAACACAACCATAACATTGCTGGTGAAATACATATCATTTTCAGCACTCAAGTTTGAAAAAACATGAAACTCTAAAAACAATAGTATTTTTTTTCTTTACCTGGTTGGTACAGGGACTTCAGTCAGTCCACCTAATGTTGTGGCTTGAGCAAGACGGACAAAGGCCACAAAAGGCTTGTCCAGAAAGTCCACCTCTCCAATCAAAACATTGGATGCTTCAGCATCTCTAGGAATTTTCTTCATAAACTTGTTCTTGAGCTGGTGAGTAACATGTCAACATACTGTAGTCACCAATTATCTGTTAATGATTGTTAAAAAATGGTCAATTTGTCAGTTTTTTTTAGTAAAGTTTAGTTTTCTGGACACAAGCTTCTAATTATTAGATTAACTACTAAAATTTTGAATATTAATAGTATTTATACTAATATTAATAATAATATAAAGGATACAAACAAGTTGTAACCTTTATATTATTATTAATATTAGTATAAAATTAATATATTATTAGATTACTAATATTTAGAATATTAGTAATCTTTATTAATATATTAATTTTATACTATTAATAATAATATAAAGGTTACAACCTATTTGTCAAAGATCTTTACTTATATAATCAACTTATACTTATACTATATATGTATATGTATATATATATATATATATATATATATATATATATATATATATATATATATATATATATATATATATATATATATATCAAGCAAGATTTAACACAATACTGACTGAATGTCTTTGAACTAGGCATCCTGATGCTGAGCTCAGGTTAATGTCTATGTGGAGGTTCTCTATACAGGTTGTTTCCCTGTCTGCATAGAGTTACACTCACCAGTTTCCTCCAACCTTTCTCAAGCAAGCCAGTAGATGGATTGGCTAAACTAATTTGCCCTTAGGTGTGCATAAGTGTGTGAGTTATTTATATATACGGTGTCTGAATCAGGGTCCTCCTTATGCCAAGTTTACCCAGGAAAATCTGCATCTTCTGCAACCCTGACCAGGATAATGCATACAGTGAAACTGAGTGGATGTAAAAAAAATAAAAGATATTTTAGCATTTTTCTTAATAAGCTAGGAGAGACTACAATCCGTATGTGGCCATGTAAGTCACTGGCATCATGCTATGACAGGGACATCAGCAGTGTGTGCCCAGAGTGTATGTAAACTGTATGTTTTCTGCCTGGTGCTAAGAGCCATTGACTGTCCAAGGAATGGCATTTGTTAAGTATGGGATGTAATTGAGGCACTAGAGTCTAATTTGTTCTGCTGCTTTTCAGCCTTTTCGCTGCCTGTTTTCTCTTGGTGGTGTGAGGGGGGTTTGTCACTATAGCTACTTCAGTGTTCAAAGTGTGTTTAAACAATTGTTTGGAGGTATATGTGTTGGGGAGTGCAGCACTTAAAAGGTTGCTAGATGGCCACTATATAGATGCCACACCAATTCATGAAATACAATATAATATAGTTTGTTTTTTTTTTTTTTTTAAATCTTATCTATAATTAGGTAAATCTAAGTTTTTAAAATTTATAAAATTTCCAGCACCTCCTCCACATAATATCTTTCTATTCACTCTTTTTCTGAAATATTTCAGATTTCATATTTATGATGTACTTTTACACTCCTCCCCATTTTCTCTTTCATTCTCTTTCAAAGGTCTCAAATCAACCTATTGTCTTATAAACACATTAGCAGACACATTTAAATTGTTCTCACAATAATGTAATGATTTAAAATAAGAATTGAATCCTTCTAAGGGAAAAACACATTCATCGTCATCTAGTTTTGGTGTGGTCTTAAAAAAGGCTGTGTAGTTTAAAAAGACTTTACATCCACCCTCTCCTTGTAAAATAGAACAATCCACCTCAGGCATGTTACTCAACACTGTTCAGGCCTCACAGAAGTGCCTATTGTTCAGTGCTGCTGTTAGAGAGCGATTGTTAACAAATCTCTAAAGTCTATCTATCACAGCAGCCAAGTAATTGCACAGATTGGTACATTTCCACAGAATGCTTTACACATTAAAGCATGCTCAGTAAAAAACGTACCTGGTCAGAACTTGGTGTAACTGAGATATCATTCATACTACGACTCTGAACATGATCTAGACAGGAAATACAAACATCACTCAGTTAATAATAAAATTGTCATTTACATTAAGCATAGATAACAGGTCTAATGGACTCCATGTTCTAATTTGTTTACACATAAACAGGTTAGTAACTCACATTGTAACAACACATAATGAATGCAGTATAAATATAACTTGTGTACCTAAATTGATGTTTTGGTAGTAAAGCTGGCTACTTATTATTCACTTATATGCAACAAATTAAAGAACAAATAAATATCTTTCCCGTTCAGAAATTAAAATCTCACCCGTTTTTACCTCTCTTACCTTGGGTCTCATTTTATTTCCCAAATAAATTCTAAGCATAAATTTCTGTTTGATTATTTGCATTCACTTCTGAAATTGGTTGTTTATACATCTAACTATGCTAGCTATCACTCCTTTCTTCAGCTAGCAGCTTTTGTTGATCCGATTTTAGGAAATAATTTTGATGCTCATACATGAATTCATAAATTATTATATCATTCATAAATTAAGAGTGCAGACCAACATCCACGATTTTAATTCTAAAGTCAGAAAGCATAAAAATGCAGAATGTGTGTGAGAGTACAAACATGAATAGAATACACAATAGAATATACAATATAAGAGTATAATACAGTATATATTTTTGTTACAGCACAGTGAATTACACACATATCCCACTTTAGAGGTTGGGGTAAGAGCACAGGGTCAGCCCTTGGAGCAGTGAGGGTCAAGGGCCCAACAGTGGCAGTTTGGCAGTGATGGGGCTTGAACCCCAATCCTCTGATCAACAACCCCGAGCCTTAACCACCACTGCCCCACTCCCTGCTCCAACACCACTACTTCAACATCCAGAATACATGCACTTCCCCATTCACCTTCATAATGATCAGACCCACACACACCTATTTCCAATCACCTACACTCAGTCACAGCTCAAATGACTTTCTTACATCGCAAAGTACAATATACGCTCGGTTTGCATTTTGTTTCTGACATTACCAAGCCTTTTCACTTTGCCTTGTGCTTTGCCTAGCCTTTCCATTTTACATACAGTAGTTACTTAGTCCCATTTCATATGTTTGCTGATTGCCTGAATCTTGCCTGTTTTTTGGCTTTTACCTATCATTTGTAACAGTTTTTCTTCTAACAGTTTACAATCTTCTGATTATAACTGCTTTTGCATCCTTGCAGCCGTTCCTTAGCTTACAGAATATTTATAACATATGGATGCAGCAAGTGAGCCAGACTTGTGGGAAGCCCTCATAGCTCATGATGAGCTCAAGGAGGTGTTATTTGGTGGACCTGGACACCAAAATGGATCAGCTTTCCCAAGCCAAGGTCACCTACATCGTGCTGCATCCAACAACTTCTGCAATATTTAAACCAATGCTTATCCTCAAGAACTTCTAGGGTGATGTTCCTTGGTGTAAAGGTTTTGTACTACAATGTTCTCTGTATTTTGTAAGTCACAAGGGCATGTCAGAGCCATAGAAAACTGCTCTCAGGGAAAAACTGCTCTGTTTTTAAATCGCTGATCAACTCCCGAGCAGCAGACAACTTCATTGATGAAGAATCTATGATCTATCTTAACCATGGAACTGCTTCCCCAACTTCTACCCCTCCTGTGAGCTTCATCATCAACACATTAGGCTGCTAGTCACCAATTTCACCAAGCACTCAGTGATCCTGTACCTTCCATGGATAGAGCTCCACAACCTTCAGCTGTCATTGAAGACAAGCAGCTTACCCACTGGTCACAATACTACCTGCAGAATTGTGTTTGCACGTCTGAGCTCATGATAGCCTTCACTTCCACAGAGATCCTTGAAACACATTTGGACTTTTTTTGAAGAATGCTACACCATTATGACTTATGACAGACCTTATGACTGCACCATAAATCTGGTGCCAATCACCATGCCCTCCCATGGCTGAGTTTACCTCCTTTTCCTAGCAGAATAATGAGACATGAAGGGATACAGTCTGGAGGCACTTCAGCAAGGGTACATCCGCCCATCCACTTCTCCTTTGGTGGGCAGCCTTTGACCCTGCATTGATTATAGGGGCCTAAATCAGCTCACAGTAAGTCAACAGTGTCACTATAACAGCTCTGAGCAGCCAAGTTTTTCACCAAGCTTGTCCTATGCAGTGTATACAATCTGGCGCATATCCACAGGGAGTAAAAGTAGAAAACACCCTTTACCACTTATAGTGGCCACTATGAATAATATGCCATACATGCCTTCAATTCCATATCTCACCCCTTTATCTCTCTGCTATGGGGCAGAGAGGACAAGACTTATCCCCTATGCTCACTTATCAGTTGCTAATGGCCACCCAGGTATGCAACAAACCTACCATCCTCTGTGGACAAAAAAAATGGTGGCCACATATGTTTTTTGATATTTACTGTCTGATAATCTCCTGCACTGCCTGATGTGTGTAAAGTTGCCCCCCACACATTATTAGAAAACACAACCACATCAGTTTGTGCATCATTTGTGCACACAAAATAAACATTTGTGCTTAAACACATCTTGAGATACAGCCCCCCAAATAGTAAAAATCACTTTAAACTCTGCTTTTCTCTCTGTATACTCATTCTCTTGGTGAAGTTATATTAACTTAACTTATATTCTCAACTTATATTCTCTTTTCCTCATTCAGATACCTTGGTTTCTGCTCAGATCTCAGAATGTCTGTCGGACATACTATCGTGGATGACAGCTCATCAGTTGAAACTGAACTGATCAGCAAAACTGATCTGCTGATCATCCCAGGTGATTCACCCCAAGGTCAGGATCTTGCAATATCCCTGCACAATGATCACAATGAAGTGAAATTATACAACATCATACGGATTCGGCCAATTTTTGTCCACACCTGCTGCCCAGGTACTTGTTTAGTCTCTTGTCATTTCAAGACTGGACTACTACAACTTACTGCTGGCAGGTCTACCTATGAATGCAATTCGACTTGTATTCAACCCGCAAATGATCCAAATACAGCTGCATGACTTGTTTTCAACCTGCCTATATTCTCACTTACCACCCCACTGCTGCGCTCCCTCCACTGGCTTCCGGTAGCTGCACACATCAGATACAAAATACTGATGCTTGCCTACAAAGCCAAAAACGGACCAGCTCCCTCCTACCTGAAAGCTCTTATCACTCCTCACACTGCACCTCGCTTCCTCAGATCTACAATCACTGCCTGACGGGTCCCACCGTCTCTCAGGGTAAGAGGTAGATATACAGCAAGACTCTTTTCTGTTCTGGCACCAAGGTGTGAACTTCCCCTAGGTGTCCGAACAAGCGAGTATACTTGAACTAGCATTTTATTTACTAATAAAAGATCTTAAAAGTAATTTTTTTTTTTTGCTCAGTCACCCATATCATCCAAATCAAAATTATTATTTTTACATATATCTAACAGAATCTTCAGTTTCTTAGCTTCATGGCACTACAGTGGTTTTGGAAAACCAAGTGAAAGCACACAATAAGCCAAATTATTCAAAATGTTATGCAGAAAAGTTTCAAATCTTTATCTTAAATCTGGAATGAGATCAAATGTGATCCTGCTTTCATCTTAAGTAAATGTGACATTAATATCTGAAAGGCAATACATACTGTCAAGGTTTTCTTACATTAACTTCACTAAAGTCACTATAACAGAGCATTTGTTTGTGAACAGCCACTCTGCATGCCAAAAACTTCACAACAACAAACGCAGATTCTGCTCGTTTTGTAAACAAAAATGACCTGGTACGAGTGGTGATCACGTGCTCCAAGGTAGCTGGTAAAAAATAAAGCTAATCTCTCAAAAACTGAATGAGCACAAAGGATTATTCTGTATGCATTGCACAAATGCACGAGACCGCTTTGAAGCAATTTTTCAGATTTGGTGGCTTTTTTTTGTGTGTGTGTGTGGGGGGGGGGGGGGGTATCGGGCTGCTGTATTAAAAAATAACGTTTAATATCTAAAAAAAACGTTGCACAAACAAACTGATATAGCTGTGTTAGTTTTCTGATCATGTGGGGGGCCAATTTCACAAACATCACTGTCTGTGCTGGAGTCAAAGTACCCAGACCCCTGCCAACAGACACATTAGTGCCACTACTCACATCTCAGTGCCCCTGGTCCCACATCTCTATCTACTTTCTCACAGCTCTCCCCAGTCCTAAGGTAATACAACCAAGTAGAACCACCTAAATACCAAGTACAGTTAGCAAATCAAGTGATCAACTGCTTCCTCTGTACTTTCTTTAACACCAAACTGTGAGGCTGGTCTCAGTTTCTGACCTGGGCTGAACATGGCCAAAATCCCTTGTATGATGGCAGAGCATGCACCGCTGCAAAGACACATAAAAAGACCAAACTTCGCCAAAGAAAACCCACTGTCAGAAGGAAGCAGCAGCAGTGGAGCGGCCTGGCCAGCACCACTGACAGAAGGACAAGAGGGTTCAGCTACAAGGTCAGCTCCTGGGACAGAGTGAAAGGTGGGGCGGCCAAACCCCCGGCAGAGGACCACAGAGGTGAGCCGTGCTCAGCAATTAGGGGGAGGTAAAGGATAGGAAAATTCAGATTACACCGGATAATGGACACTTTTGCTGCTACTGAGCCCCCGCCACACTCCTGGGATGCTGAACTCACCCCCACCACTGCTGGCTGGACTGCATGACACTTGACGACACTGAGACTTAATGCTAAACACTGCATACTGTAAGTAGACCTCACACTGCTACACTGTGTTTTTTCCCTTACTGAGCACTTAATAAAACCCACAACTGTGATTTTTGCTCACTAACTCTTGTCTCTGTGCCATTCTCTGAAAGACCCTATACTTGCATCACTCTGCCACCCAACTCACACAGTATGTGATCGGCGACCAGCCCTCATGGACTCACCAGCGGTAGATGGCACAAACCCACAAAGACCACATGACTGACCAAGGGGTGTACCAAGTGACAGGGTTGGTGATCCAAGACCTCAGATATTCAACAGTAGGCAAAAAACTTAACCCCAGGGATGTTGCTCTCTTCTGGACCAAATAAGCAGATCAACCAAGTCACTCACAAACTTAACCACCTATGTCACTGGCAAATGCCCCATCATTTTTTGTATCCTGCCTCAAATCAGTCATAGCAGACTAACGCACAATTTACCACTCACACCTCCTCAAGTGTAAAGGCTGTTGCCCAGATCTTACATAATAATGTAACAGTAATATGCATTGAATTGCATACATGTCCATATGATATCACATGATATCATATGATATCTGATATGACGATTGTTATTATACGCACCAAAGGTAAGATGCATAAGTGTGATATGTTGCTGTAGGGACTACTATAGAAGAGTAGTCAATTACAATTAACATTTATGACTTTTAGAACATTATAAAGATTTTAATCAGGAGCCTACGTTGGGGTAAAAATCCTAGACTCACATAGTTTCCCCAGACTTCCACTCTGGCGACCCCGCAAATCCTCAGTGGAGTGATACATGGAGCTATGGCTACAACTTGGACTCCGGTCTGAGAGACCCAGGGTAAGAGTGAAGAGGGGAAAAGAGAAAAAGATCCAAAGAGATATGTTGAGAGATTGCAAGGTGTAGTGTACATTGAAAAATGGAAAGGACACTGCAGAAAAGATGAGAAGGATGAGTTGAGAAGGCATAACATAAGATTGCATGGAAGAATCAGAGTTTTTTGAAACATACTGTATATCATTTGTTACATTTGAACATGAATATGCTGCCCTCCAGAATTCTTTGCACTGTTATGTTAAAGGCTATAAAACGAGTCCTTGAAGTTTGACGTCTTCCCAGTATTTTGACCAGATTCCCTATTAAAATGCATGAGATGGGGCTGAAGATATGTAAGGATGATGAACACTGTTCACAAAGTCTCAGGTCACTTTATATATTCTCTGTATGCATCCAAGATTGACAAAGGGAGGCTGTTGCAAGTAACTAATGACCAAGGTTATTCTGATATTGTAGCATGTATCATATCAAGCAGAAAAACAAAATGGGTCATTTGAGTTCAGTGCTTAAGTATGATATAAAGCATATTATGCTTATAGCATAGTACTGGATTGTTTTTTGCCTTACCATAAATAATTTAGCCAAAGGTGGGTGAAAACTGAATAAATTAATAATTGGTCCCATAGCTTTTTTTTTAAGGCTTTCCAAGGGTACCAGTAATTTTTAATTACACCCTAAGATCCTCCAACACAATTCATATACAAAATAGAGGACAAGACCTTTACTTGAAGGACTGGGCTTTCCAATGTCAGCCAGTGAGCGATGGATGGGCTTCTTGGTCTGGTGTCGATGCTTTCTCAGCAAAATGAAACTGATCTTCTCTTTGAGCTCAGAGTCTATCAGGCCATCCTGTACATGCCTGTCCACTATGTCATCTGAACACGAGAAAGATACCCAGTTATTATGCTTGCAAAACAAGGATATGAACTAGCTTATCACACAGGTCATTTGTAATGCCTAGAGGTAAGTCAGCTCCATAAAATCTGAACTTGACAGACCACTACTACTACAAATGTAAGTGTAAACACATATACATATGGACAAACACACAGAGGATAAACTCACCGACTATTTGAGGCAGAGAGTAGCCCTCCAGGTCTAAAAGGACGCTACCAGTCTGTAAACATGTTCGCAGCTCAAAGAGACTGTGCAGTGACAGTGTGGAAACATGGGGCTTGCTCCATCGTTCTCCCCCCTCCTCCACTTTCTCTTCAAATTTCACCCACCTTAGAAAATGCACAATTAAATAACACTTACTGTAGGTTTCTGTCTCTTTGGTCGAGTTTTGGATTGCTTTGTAAGCTAGGGCAGAAACTTTGGATGAGTTTGTATCCATCAAAATCAGAGTCAGAATCAAACTTTATTATAATTATTCTCAAGTACAATACAATCATGTATGGCTACTCTTTTAGACAAAATAAATATATAAATTAAGAATATAAAAAAAAAGAATAGGAATATAATAAAAATATAAAGATTCTGTGCCCCCACAGACATAATACTGTAGAGGCACAACCTGCACAAATCAGATGATCACAGATCAGTACCTTTCCCAGTATGGAATTGGATGCTGATCTGTGCAGAGATTGCATTTAGCTGACTTACAGAAAACTCACAGTACAGACCCCTTGAGATTTCAAAGGACATAATCATGTATGTGTGTAAATGGACATAAGCATGTATGTCATCTATGAGTGTGTTTTTGATTAAGTGTACATAAACATGATATGTGAGTTACCTTGCTGATTCTTTCCACTCTAGTTCTCCACCTTCATGGTGCAGTGTGTCCATCTCTGTGAAAAGTGTTGGTGTGGACTCATCATCCTCTCCAAGGATGCAGCGCAGTCTCTCTGCAGCTGGTGACACTGACACACACACACACACACACACACACACACACACACACACACACACACACATAATTCATTCTGATCAGCTCATTATTTCAGATCCCTTCCTAGTTAAAGGGTCATCGGAAATTAAAAGTTGATAAGATAAAAATAGAGATAGAATCATATCAATATTATGAAATATAGTTAAGCGTAGTTTATATTCCACAACTTGTAAGTTTATGCCACATAAAATGGGTGAAATATACTTCTAATCCTCGTTACCATAGCTGTTCTTCATAAGAAATAGTATATGCATATTGGATGAATGTATCCTGTGACTTTTTGTAATATGCTGGAATATTTAGATGAGCCATTCCAATGCCCAAGATCCCCCCAAAACCTAATCCCTTCTATTAGTTTCCTGCAAAGCCTTACAAAACTTGATTGCTTTGAATTTTTGATCCGGGACACTGAACTACTACTATTTTAAATTTTTTCTTTTATCCAGATATGTAAAACCTATATAACATTGAGACTAAACTAATTATAACGACATAGCAAAATATATCATATCAATCTGCACCATAAAGTGAACTAAACAAATTTCTTATTTTTCCACACCATGGCTCCCTGCCATCATGGCCCAGAGGATTATTAGCACGTGATTGTTTTTCTCTAGTTGTTAACCACTATGTAATCCTACTGATCCTGTGGCTCAACCAAAGCCATATCTGCCTCTGGAATGCTATTTTCATAATGGAAAATTACAGCTTGTCTTTAAGCGTTGCTGAGTTTTTCATCCTGATCTGGATAGAATTCATTAGTTGCAGCAAACTGACTAAATGAAATCTAATTCTTGCTAATAGTAGTAGTGTTTTTAAACATAGTTGCTTTAAATGACTGATTAAGCTCTTTAGGGAGCAAATTATAAGACTTTTGTTCTGATTGTACAAAGCTCAAGCTTCAATTAGATTCTGTGACTAAGGCACCAAATATGAATCACTATATGACTGTAAAAAGGGTTTTAGACAGTGTCGCGTAAAACACTAACAAAAGGTAGAATAATGGCCAGCAACAACATAACAAGCATTAAAGAAAGCACACCTCATCTAGACATTTTACAGTGACAATTCCTGTTATGTATTTGAAGAACAGTGTAAGGGATTGAAATGAAGTAGTTGCTTTACCTGACAGAGAAGAGTAGGAGCCCAGACCAGAAGAAAGAGAGTGATCTGTAACCTGAACAGGGAACGACACTAGTGGAATATCTGAGCTTTTCTGATCCATCTTCAAATTATTTCACCAGTTTTTTTAAGAAAATACCGGATGTGTAACTTTGGTTTCTTCAACTCCTTTGGCCTCTCTTGACTCTTAACTGCTTTTTGTAATTCTTTTCAGTTCATTCTTCAGTTCCTTGCTCTGCACCATTTCCACACATCATGCTGGTTGCCTTGTCTTCCAGTGCTTTTGTATAAGACTACGCAAAACTAAAGTCGAGAGCAAAGTAAAGTGCCTTATGCATGAAAGACCTAACAAGTGTTCTCCTCCTCCATCTCCACTGAGCCCTCCTCTTTATTTTCCCCCATTCCCCTCTTAAGTCATAATCCAAAGCTAAAATAAACAGAAACTACATCTTGTATACCATCTAAAAATTGTAGGACAGTTATGAAGCATATACTTGCTTTTGTAAATATATGTTACTGCTTACAGTAAAACACACCGATAACCCATAACAATAAATCCACCAGCCTTCACAAGACCCTTTTCTGCATTTTGTGCTAAAATAGCCGTTCTGTGGGATTGGGCTAGAAAAGCTACACAGAATTCTGGGAACACCCCAAAAGATCTGCTGTTTTGGAGATGTTCTGACCCAGTTGTTTTGCCATCACTATTTGGCCCTGACTGTTTGCTATACACACACGGACAAAATCGTTGTCACATTTCCATTAAAGAAAGAAAAACCCACAATGGTCACTGCAATAACTTGAAACAGTTTGGACTTTTTGGAGATTTTGTGGAGATTTTGTGGTTGCTTATGTGGACCATGATTTATTATCAAATATTTATATAGCAAATATTATTTAGGTAATAAGGCATGTGGCCTAAGTTGGATAGAAGCCTTGTCACCCCATTAGGACAAGCATTATGATCATACAATACAGTCACAATACAAAACATCAAAATCTTGATCTGAAATTTAATTAAGCAGAATATTTCTGAAATATTAAAGATTTAACTTACTGTAAGAGTTGGCATCGGAGAGCTGTTCATTTGAGCCATACTCATCATTGTATGGATCATACTGTTCCACTTGTTCGTGGCACTCGTGATGATGTCTTTCATGACTCCCATGGTCATGCCGTGATGTGTGTCTGCGTTGGCGCCGTTTCTTTCTGTAACCTCTGGACACTGGAACACCAACGTAAACAGACTGGTTCTCTGAGACAAGAGAGAGGAAGGAAACAAAGAATGTAAAAGCAGGTTAAACTAAACAAATAAATGATAGATAGATAGATAGATAGATAGATAGATAGATAGATAGATAGATAGATAGATAGATAGATAATATATACAACACAAGCAAGAAGAAGAAGAAGCAGAGAAAGAAGAATAACAACAACAACAGCAACAACAACGATGAACTGCCTACTCAAAATTGCCTCAGGTAAGGCATGAGTGTGTGAATGTGTATGTTTTGGCCCAAAGCCCCAGTGTAATATACAGTACTTAGTGTAAATTTTTTTTCATATAAGTATTCCAGCAATATTTACTGCTTGTGATATTACAGAACAACCTGTTTAGCCGGAATGTTGTGTATTTGTCACCAGTAAAACTAACACAATATTGATTAATATTGATGATTCACGAAAAATTGTTTGTTTCTGGCATCATCAGCTCCACCTCTCAACAACAATTTCAATTTGAGAAAAAATAAGGGCAAAATTTGTTGTGAGGTGCCAATAGACTTGTTCTTGTATCAACACTGTATATACAGTGCCTTGCAAAAGTATTCATACCTGCTGAACATTTCCACATTTTGACACGTTACAACCACAAAGAAAAATGTTTTTTATTGTTATTTTATGAAATAGACCAAAAGAAAGTGGCACATAATTGTGAAGTGGAATGACAATTATAAATGGTGTCCAATTTTTTTTTTTTTTACAAATAAATATCTGAAAAGTGTGGTATGCATTTGTATTCAGCCCCCTTTACTCTGATAGCCCTAACTAAAATCCAGTGAAACCAGCTGCCTTCAGAAGTCACATAATTAGTAAATAGAGTGAACCTGTGTGTAATTTAATCTCAGTATAAATACAGCTGTTCTGTGAAGCCATCAGAAGTGTGTTAGAGAACATTAGTGAACAAACAGCATCATGAAGACCAAAGAACACACCAGACAGGTCAGGGATAAACTTGTTTGCAGTTTGTGACAAGCCATGTGGGGGACACAGCAAGCAGGTGGAAGAAGGTGCTCTAGTCAGATGAGACCAAAAAACTTTTTGGCCAAAATTTTCAAAATGTTATGTGTGGCGGAAACCTAGCACTGCATATCACCCTGAACACACCATCCCCACCGTGAAACATGGTGGTGGCAGCATTATGTTGTGGGGATGCTTTTCTTCAGCAGGGACAGGGAAGCTGGTCAGAGTTGATGGGAATATGTATGGAGCCAAATACAGGGCAATCTTAGATGAAAACCTGTTAGAGTCTGCAAAAGACTTGAGACTGGGGTGGAGGTTCACCTTCCAGCAAGACAATGACCCTAAACATACAGCCAGAGCTACAATGGAGTGGTTTAGATCAAAGCATATTCATGTGTTAGAATGGCCCAGTCAAAGTCCAGACCTAAATCCAATTCAGAATCTGTGGTGAGACTTGCAAATCGCTGTTCACAGACGCTCGCCATCCAATCGGACTGAGATTGAGGTATTTTGCAAAAAAAAGAATGGGCAGAAATGTCACTCACTAGATGTGCAAAGCTGGTAGAGACATACCCCAAAAGACTTGCAGCTGTAACTGCAGCGAAAGGTGGTTCTACAAAATGTTGACTCAGTGGGGCTGAATACAAATGCACGCCACACTTCAGGTAATTATTTGTAAAAAAAATTTGGACACCATTTATCATTTTCATTCCATTTCAAATTATGTGCCACTTTGTGTTGGTCTATCACATAAAATCATAATAAAATACATTTTTGTTTGTGGTTGTACTGTGTCAAAATGTGAAAAGGTTCAGTGGGTATGAATAATTTTGCAAGGCACTGTATGCAGAAGTCAGAAGTCAGAAGTCAGAAAGGTCTTTATTGCCAAGTATGTTTTCACATACGAGGAATTTGTTTAGTACAGGAGCTCCACAGTGTAAATAGAATGGCAATGATAAGAAATGTACACATATATAATAAAGACAGTTGTATGTACAGTGAAAAATGTGCAAATTGAAATATAAATGTGTAAATTGAAATATAAATGTGCAAATTGAAATATAAATAAGTATGTGTAAACAATGTAAGAATAGGGTTTGTTCTGTGTATGTTAAGTGTCATCAGATGTGTGTTAAGTGTTCATCAGATGGATTTAAGTGTTCATCAGATGGATTCAGATGGATTTAATGCAGTGTATACATTATACATTATAGTTATTCCAGTTGACAGCCAATTTAGTCTGTGTTATTTCCTTGTAATACAATGCTTGTCTAGTACATCTTAATATATTACACAAAAGCAAAATAGGATATCCCACCATCATCTTCATAGCGTCTGCTTCCTTTACTGCTGTGAAAATAGTCACAGTCCATTCTGTTGTGATGGAGAATAAGAAACACACAAAAAAAGGTGGTGTATACGCTAGTAACCATTTGGAATAGAACAATACAAATAATAAATTAAATATAACGGTTCAAGCACACCATTTTGTATACTTACAACTTACAACTTATAAAAGGATGTAATTAAGTACAAACAAACTGCAGTGACAATGCAGGTACTAATTTATAGGTAGGTACACTTTATAATAATGTTCCATAAATATAGGTGACTATACAGGAACTAAACAGGAACAAATGAGGACAATTAACACTTTTGAGTTTACATCCAGGGCTTACTCTTGGCTTGTTTGGATATTGGAAAATTTCTTTCATATTGAAGAATTCATTGATTGATTGCAAAATTGCATGTCATTCTTGTGCATGTGTCATGTCAAGGTCAGAACTGGCATCCAGCTACCATTCTCATTGTGACATTGTGGCCTACAATGTGGTCCACAGCTTAACTTCCAAGACACATATAAAAGTTCACTTGGTTACTAATCACAGACACTTAGACCTAGACCTCAATAGATACACACTATAAAAGCACAGTCCACATTGTGAAATATTGCACATACCAAGCCTTGTTTTCTATGAAAGTTATTCTGGTTATGATCTTTTTTTTGTCTAGAAGTACCCAATTTAGTCGTGTCTTGTTTTGCCTGCTTGCTAATTGACTGACCTCTGCTTGTGTTTAACGATCATCGACTTGCATATTGAATTTGTTTGCCTGTTCTTAAAATAATGCGTTTTGCTAAAACTGTTTCTGCTACCAGACAGTATGAAGGTAGACACTGAGTTAATTCGATTCTATTCAGTGTAAAACACAGTGCCAAGTGTGTTTAAATGAACTTGGGTTATCAACTGTTGAATGATGGAGAATTATATTAGATGGTTTTAAGAGAGTCCTGTCTTTAAGGAAAGTCTTAAAACAGTATTTTTCTCTTCATTGAACATTATCATTCACATGAAGCCTTGTAATGCCAACTGATCAAACATATCCTTCTCATCCTCGTTATTCAGACACCTCAACCCCCTTCCTGTGCACCATCTTTAATGTGTCTTTGTGGTACCATCCACAGTAAACCTGAGGTGATCTGTAGACTTTCCATGCAGGGCGATCTGCAGAAGTGTGTGATTTTCATAAGAAAATACAGGCTTAATGTGTTTTAATTAGCCAGTCCAGGTCAAAGTCTTAGTATGAATAGTGTTAATTTTAAGAAACAAAACACTAACATTTCAGTAATATGTAATTACCATATTTAATTCAATCCAAAATCATCATTAACTACTGAAGAACACAGTAAAAATTCAGTAATGAGTTTATCTCATTTACTGTATACAACTAAGCAACTGAGAATTAAGGGCCTTGCTCAGGGGCCCATGATTAGTACCTTGATGGCCCTGGGATTTTAACCTACCTACCTACCTGATCAGTAGTCCAACACCTTAACCACAGAGCTACCACATCCTGCCTTGATTGATTTATTATTATATGAGCTACCTTAAGCTTATATAATATGAATTCAATCAAGTAAATAAAATAATAATAGCTAAAAAAATAGTACATCAGAATACAACAGAAGATAAAAATACTGTTGCTGTTAGAATTTATACTTTTATTTTATTATTTTACATTCATTTTCATTTATCTACTCCAAATCTATGTTTTTCAACAGGGTTTGCACAGATTCTGAAATGGCATCTGTATCAGTTTCATACTCCAACTAGATTTGTAAAGTTCGTCGCAACAAACTTTGATGTTGGCTTTGACGATGCAAGTATTCGCATGGCCGGTGATTTTTGGAGGCGAGTGGACATAAGGGACAGTGTTACTTTTGGAAGAAAGTAATCAGAATGTTAGGGTGCGAAAACATTTGGAGGTAAGTGGAGACGAGCATGTGACATCATCAGAATACCTGTGAGGAAGTTCCCCTCACTGTTGTGAGTGTTTTGATATGTCACATGTCCATGTTGCAAAAAGTGTTTTGATTTTGCATATATTGGGGGCGGGGCTGCGCCACAACTGAAAGGCCAGTCGGTGCATCAATTTAAAAGTTTGCTTAGAGTATCAAAGGAGCCAGCTCCACTAAAGGAGCTGGCTGAGTTTGGTGTAGATATTTTGAAAGCTTGCCGAGTTATAAACCTCCAAAGTTTATAATGGGAGTCTATGGGAAAAAAAAGGCCACTTTGAGACCCCGTACCTGAAGTACCGATACTCGGATCGCTTAGAAAAATAATAACAACAAACTTCAGACCTACAACATATCCGAATTTGGTGCATGTGGCTCGAAAACTCTAGCAGGAGTTACTCTTGATACGTTTTTGTCTAACCTTAAACAGAAAAACAGAATTTTGGCTTCTACAGTACAAAGCCAACATAAATATCTGTATTTAAAAACAAAGTTGTCACATCAGTGCCTGAAATCCATCACACTACAATCCCTAAAACGCATCCTGACAAAGACGGCTGCTGTGAACTACAACTGTAGGTTTTATGGACTACAGAAACACACTGACTACAACACACAAACTCTGTCACGTTCTCAGTTGAATACTGTAAACACACCCCTGCATAAATTCCTATAAAAAACCAACAGTTCTATTCTATCTATAACAGGATTGGTGTTTATGCTTGCCATTCTGATTCATAAAAAATATTTAAATATAATCCAGCCTAATGCAACCGAGATTCAAGTTCAAGCAGTTGAGCAGTTGCTAGTTATTTACCGTACCCTAGCAAGTTTGCTTTGTTGGACTTTTGAACTCGTTACCTTATGAACTGCAGTCCAAAAGCTTAAGCACTGGGCCACCATTTCCCTCAACTAGATTGCACTCATTCAACCACTGATTCAACCACAATGAACTCAAATTTAAGTCAAAACTTAAAAGTTTGCCTACTAAAAGTAGCATATTTTACTAGCACATAAGCTCAAATATGGTTTTATATATCAGAATCAGAAACAGCTTTATTGGCCAATGGTGCTCACACACAAGGAATTTGTTTGCTTCCTATACTTACTGTACATGTTATCTGCACTAATAATTAACCATCTTGTTGCTGTACCTAATCCCACTGACTTTCACACACTTTCTTGTTGAGGGTTACAAACGTACTAAACTACAGTAGAGACTTGCACTTCCTAAGAACTATGTAGTACTTGCTTAGATAAATGCTTATTTCAGTTTACATTATATACAGTACATGCAAAACATTTAATCGTTTAAATAAAATGCAAATGTTTAAACTCATTATCCAGTTTCACCTAGAAAAGAATGGGTTCCCTTTTATGTCTGGTTCCTCTTAAGGTTACTAATTCATGTTATCTAAGGAAGCTTCTCCTTTCCACTGACATCTCTGGATGTGGTGTAAAGACTCAGACAGGCTCAGAAATAACTGCCTTGTAACCAAACAATGCGGAACATGGGCATGCAGCCTCACCAGATCAATGTGAGGAAAAGCCAATGAAGATGTAATTAAAACACTGCTCCCAGTGTCATACTGTACAACCACCACCAACCACCCCCATGTGCAGTATCAGCACATTCATATTTCATGTGTTACATATTCAAAGTAAAAACAATTAGTACAGCTCTTTCAGATAATTAAATGTAAATTAACTAAAGAATGGTATAGTCATGTAAAATAAGCAAATAAAATAAAAACTAATTAGAGATTTATCTATATAAAAGAGCATACGCTTGCAGGCTTTTCTACGAGACAATATTCCATGTGTATACTCGATATCGTCAGATCACCGTCCTTCATGCTGAATGAACAGCAGCTCTGGTGGAAGCCAATAATCAGCACTGACAATATTATTGATTTTCCTGCAAACCATTAGGAAATCCACATATTTTCAACAACATCATCTTAGTATTTCTCTTCATCTTGTGAAAATAATTTGGTATAAATATTGCAGGACCCCGTTTTAAATTGTAAACTATGCATGAATAAATTCACATTAAAAATAGAAACAGTACACTGAACTAAAGCCTCTGAATTTCTGATCAGAAAAATCTCATCTACCCCTGAGAGATTTAAGCAGAATCACCACAATTTAGTCAAAGGTAAATAAATGCTATTTTACCCAGTAGCTATTTTTGGTCAGTTTGGACTTTTCACCAGCTGAACTATTTACGTATATTATGTTCAGAATTAATAAGAACATCATTAGTATCCTTATGCGACGTATATACATCCTTAGTATCTATGTGAACAAAAGAACTTCATTATATTATAATACATGTATATGTGTGTATATAATATAGGCTTCATTTAACTCTTTCAGTGTTCACTCATTTCGAGCTGGACTTACACGAACAACACACATTACGAATATTATAACATTTTGAGATTGTGTTATGTTTTGACTATTTCTGGGTAACAATATAACAAAAGATTTTGTAGCTTTGCTAAAAGTTGTGTTTGAGATGAGCTAGCTCAATCACTCAGTTTAACCAACAGAATTTTAACAACAACAAATAAAATTTATTTTGGATATATCCAGGAGAATTCCAAAATATTCTATTTACATTTCATAAGAAAAAGCCTTACCTTAAAAACCAAGAAGCATTAACTCACGGATGGAGAAGTGCTGCTGTATGACAGACAAGCGCTGCAACAAGCATTAATATCTACAGTATAAGTGGAAAACAAGAGAATGAAATATGCACTACGAAAAGCTTAGTTAAACACAAATCCTTTTCTCTCTCTCTCTCTCTCTCTCTCTCTCTCTCTCTCTCTCTCTCTCTCTCTTTCAGCTATAGCACAGTGTGGATGTTCAAATGCTTGACGTCTGGATAAGAGTGAACAAAAGATGACTGGGGCAGTCTATATGAGGCAACGCAAATGGTGTGTACACTGTACTGAATTGTTGCAGTGATGCCTTTCTACTTGCTTTTGTACCATTGCATTTAGGAGAGTTCATTAGAAATATCATGAAAAAGAAAATATCGATATATTATTTAAATAGTAAAATTAAAACTGTATACATTTAATTGAAAGATCCATCTGATCACAACTGAAAATTACTGTGAGGATGGTGGGGGCATACCCCTAGGGCATATCTGAACGTTAGCCTCTGCTGGGCCCTTGAGCAAGGCCCTCAACTCTCAACTGCTCAGTTTACCTAAAAAGTTGTCTTAAAATTTGTTGTAAGCAGACTGTCATCTCTAAATTGTCCATAGTATGTGTATGGGTGTGTGAATGTGTAACCGTGCCCTGGTTGGCATTCAGTCGAGAGTTTCCTGCACCTTGTGCCATCAAGTTCCCTGCGTGAAGCGCCAAGTTCCCAGCAACCCTGTTTAACTTTTTTTTTCTTATAATAAACACAGTAGATTATTTAGTCAACTGGGCTGTTTATCTAAAAAGAAGAAAAGAAGTAAGCTATCTATTATTATCTATTATTAGACGGAACAGTTATTTTATTTTTATTCTTACGACTTTAGAAAAAAGATATGCAGAAATAATAAATAAAAAATAATGAAGCCATTGGCATCAGCACAAGTATATTATGTGGATGAGAAAACTAATTGAAAGGCCACTTTCTGTTCAAGATGTATTGCTCGGTTGTGGGTTTCTTGTCAGCCATTTTGTAGACACTCCACAAAGTCCATTAATTTTACCCCATCTCAATCAAGCATGCTGTGCAATCAGGTAATTCTCCTGTGAGCAAATAAGACACATTTCCTCTTTAAATATGCAAAATTCTGTCAATAAACAAAAACAATAGGTTTTTAAAAAAATGTCATGACAGTCCTTGCTAGTGCTAAGTCTAATTACTATGCTAACTCACTGACCCACCTAATGTTCTGGGATTTTATTTTATTTTATTTTTTATTCTATATATTGTTTTTTTATTTATACAAGTCTTAATCTTAATCTAATACACCTATATTTAACACTCTTTGGAAGTCCTTCCAACTTATTTTAGTTATTTTTGGGTCAAAGTGGAATAAAACATAACATGTTTGACAAATGAGACTCAAATTAGATAAATAAATAGTAAACATCAAGTAATATTTACCTGGGAGGCCCACAAATATTGTGTTTCATAATCACTCTCACTCATTCATCTTCTACCGCTTATCCGAACTATTCTCGGGTCACGGGGAGCCTGTGCCTATCTCAGGCGTCATTGGGCATCAAGACAGGATACACCCTGGACGGAGTGCCAACCCATCGCAGGGCACACACACTCTCATTCACTCACGCAATCACACACTATGGACAATTTTCCAGAGATGCCAATCAACCTACCATGCATGTCTTTGGACCGGGGGAGGAAACTGGAATACCTGGAGGAAACCCCTGAGGCACGGGGAGAACATGCAAACTCCACACACACAAGGCGGAGGCGGGAATCGAACCCCCAACCCTGGAGGTGTGAGGCGAACGTGCTAACCACTAAGCCACTGTGCCCCCCGTGTTTCATAATATTAATTGTAAATTTAAAAAAAGGTTAAATGTATGATGTAAATGATTTATTAATTAAAAATAATTTATTATGAATAAATTTCAATAATTTTATTTTTATTTTAATTAAAATTTTCCATTGTGGCACAACTGCAACACATTGATCAGTTACTTTAGAATGAATGCAGCATATACACAAGTTAGAATATATTTCTTAAAATAAACAAATCCTTCTCATTCTTATTCACTGAAAGACTTTTCAAAGAAGAATTGATCTATGGGCAGTGGAATGATGGTTTTGCTTTTCACTGTAAAATCATTTCTGTATGTTACTAATAAACAACAATGCGAAATGTTTATTGCATTTCATGTTTCCTCCCCAAGTAACAAGTAATTAAAAAATAAAAGCGGCCATTCTATTTTCTAAAACCACATCTGCTGGTATCTTTTTACCACTGCATTATTGAGATTGTTTTGGCCTACAGGAGTGTCGTAATCATCACAACCCAGGGAATAAGCTTTACACAACTGTGGTGATAAGATAACTATCACTAAACACCCACATAGCAATTTTTCTCTGGCCCAGCTCCGGCCCACACAACCAGCTTTTGCTTGGCCCACATACCGCAATGAATTACGGTCCTAGTGTGGACCAGGTCTGGATTCCAGACAAGGGCCACACATGGGCCATAACTGGCCCAAGTCTCGGCCAAGTTAAATACCCATAACTGGACCTGAATTGGGCCAGGTCAAAATATGACATTGGAACCAAAATACAACCATAAGTAAACCATATCAACATCAGAAAGCCCAAAACTTAGCCACACCTGAGCATAATCCATAGGTTAACTAAACCTGGCAGCCAAAATATGGGCCATAAAAGGGCCATGACAGATCCATATCTCACCCACCTGTATGACCATAGCTGGCCCTATTGTGGTCCTATACACTGGACCAGCTAGGTTCCACATGTCAGCCTTAAAAAAACCATAACCAGGCCACTTGATAGACACCCCTCCCAAATGAATAGTCACAACAACGACAGTATTCTGAACAAATATTTAATTATATTTAACATGAAAACATTGAAAACTGGCATATACACAAATAAAATACCACCCCATCAGTTCTGCAATTAAAATAAAAGCAAAAATAAAACAAGTTCTCAAGAAGTTCTCCGCTATGTTTTTGTTCATAAAGTTAAATGTAACACTTGAATATCCGTGTTTCTGGTCAGGAACAAGATTTACTGTACCTATAACACTTGAATATCCATGTTTATGGTCATTAACAAGTTTCACACCATGTACAGTATAACACTTGAACGTCCTGGTCAATAACAAGATTTACTAGAACTATGACGCTTGAACATCATCAACAAGTTTCACTTCACATTGAAGCATTAATGATTCTGTCAACGAACAAGTCACACTCTGGACAGAGCTTTTGAACATCCATTCCTGAAGTCTGTTAACCAGTCGTACGCTCTTCTCTCACCTTGTTCTTCATTCTCTCTTTTCGGCCACCATCTCTGTCTGGGGCCAGATATAGCCATCTTTTAAATGTGGAATCGATTTCTTTTTCTGTTGGCTCAGATGTAAGACGGTTACGCCTCACAGCCGCTGAAAAACACAAGCACACATGGCGTGCAATTAACTTTTGCATCAACAAGTAACGTGGATATTGGATAAAATACAATATTACAAGAAAAACTGCACCTAGGACCTCTGGATAAACTGCGGTGTTGTCTTTTCCTGTCTACCTGTCTTCCCGTTTTAATTATTGTTTCTTCCTCCCCATGTTTATTAAAAGTATGAATGACAGTATATATTGGGCATAAATGGCATCTTACCAATCACAACATCTCGTATCTGTAGGCGTAAGAAGCCAGTCTTTCCATTCACTCCTCTCATGTTAACTTTCCTCGCCAAGGAGTTTGTAAACAGTCCATGCATGATTCTCCAAACACACTCCTGAACGTCCGTCCCACCTTTAAGAGCCAATGTGTTTACCTGAAATCATTTATTAATTAGTTTATATTAGTTTATAAAATTTACAAAAATGTTTTTCTTCAGAAGGCCTTTATTAAGACCATAGAGCCATGTGAATTGCTTTTATGATGGATGGATGCACTTTTTTAGGCTTTAACCAACCAAACTATGTTGACTGCTCATCACAATTACTGTATAAAGCTTTGAAGAAATTTTCAAACATAACTCCAATTGTATTCATCTGAAAGGAGGAATACACTAAGGATTTTTGGGTTAAATATACCTTAAAGCTGAAGAGAAAAAAAGACTTATTTGGAAAATAAAAGCTAGCCAATTAAGTCTGAATGTCATAAAATGAAATGCTCACATACCAATTGCTTATGGAGGTCAGGAGTACTCCGCAGATTGTCCTCCATGTTCTGAAGAGAACTGAGATCTTTGAGTGGTAATAAATTTCGATCCAGGCCTATCTCTGTCTCCTGACATGATTGCATACACTGGAGGGTCTTAAAGATAATTCGCAATTGGAAAAGGAAAAAAGAGAAAGACAGACATTAGTTTTTTGTTGTCCACATTTTACTGTATACTTGCCACACACCCAACCGAACTATAGAAAACATTATGGTAAATAAATTCAGAAACCTGTAAGAAAAATGCATTGCAATTATTTAACAAAATGACATTGGTCTTGACATATTATTGAATAATTATAAAAACATTACACGTGGGACATTACATTCACATGGGACACAGCAAGCATTGGGATCACTATATAGCTGACGCTTTCATAGAGGAAGGGTTTGTGAAGATCAGGCTGTGATTACATTGTTCTCTGGTCACACTTTGCCATGGCTGAGATTACCAAGGTCACATTTGGTTACTGAAAACATAACAGACTGATTGTGTGTTTATGTTATTAATCATTTCATGAGAACATGACTAGCATAGTTTTCTTTATAGACAGTTTATAATGACAAAGAAAATGCAGTGTTTTTCCATATGTGATCAAGCTTGAGCTTAGTGGAACATTACACAACACTTATTCGTACAGTACATTACTCAGCACATCCTGTCACATATTGTGCACAAAACCCTTCCTCTTTAAAACCAGCAGCTATGTAGTGATCCCACTGTTTGCTGTGCCATGTATAAATGCCACGTAATGTTTTTATTCTTTATACTCATTTGACTCAGGTGATGTGTAGATTGTCAGAGAGAGAAAATAGCAAAGTTGTGATGTTCAAGAGGCAATTCAAAAATTGGATAAAGAACATATGGATGGCCCTGTCAAAAGAGTGCTTCTCGCAACAAGCTCATCAATTTTAAAATCACTGGCATGTGAATGAACCAAAATCAGATGACCCTGAAGCTAATCCCGTGACATACATCAGTGCATTCTCTGTGTGAAAAGTGATAAACACTAATATACTCACAAATTTGGTGACTGGATGTTTGCTGGATGTCCCTGGTGTGGTGTGACGAAGGTTCAGAGTGCCTTTTTTTATGCATCTCCTTACTTTTGTGGGCTGTTCTTCTGACCTCAACGTCGGCATGCCTTGAAAGGGTCTCAGTGCTTGATTTACCTGATGTACAGCTCTCAGCGCGAACATGCCAGCCGGAGGATAACATAGTAGTGCTGGTCTGGGGACTTGAGTGGATCTCAGGAGTGCTGTATCTGCATACAAGTCAGGACTGTAGTAGCAACTTGGGCGAAGGTTGTGACGCATTCGGCTGTGTGGACGAAGGTGAGGACTGCTTTGGCCATGTGGGCTAACGTCAGGACTGCTTTGGCCATGTGGGCTAACGTCAGGACTGCTTTGGCCAGGTGGGCTAACATTAGGACTGCTTTGGCCATGTGAATGAAGGTCAGGACTGCTTTGGCCACTTAGGTGGAGGTTGTCTACTACAGAAGAAATCTGTTCCCTAGTGATCACTGGAGCATTAGGTAAGGCATGCCTCCTGCAAAGTACAAAATATCTTAGTCCTATAACAGCTGTGATAAAATGCACTGTAATTTAAAAAGGCTGATGCTTCTTACCTTTTTCTTGACTTTGTTCCTTTAATGCAATTCATCTCATCATTAGGGAGGTCAGGAGTACTGTGGCAGAGCTTCGGGCAGCTTGGCTTTCCTGGGTCTAATTTGTGTTGTCTAACGATTTTTGGAGCATCAGGTATGGAATACCTTCTGCTTAAAAGAACAAAATGTCAGTCATTTATCTGCTGTGGTAAAATAAATTATCATTATAAAAAGCAGATGCTTCTTACCCTTTTTTTGACTTTGGTTCTTTCTGGTGTCCTTCCATCTCACCATCATCATCTTCTCCAGGGAAAAGAATGTTCTTGGGTCTAACACATTTATCAATTTCAAAATATACTTTTATTTTTAAATGTGGTGCAAAACACTAATATAAACAAACAAACCAAAACCATACTTTCTTTTTCTTTGAAATGTAATAGGAGTTACAGTTCCCTCCATCGGTCTGATCAATGTCTGTGTGATCAACAGCTAGAGGTAGTTTACGTCTTGCTTCCTTGTAGCTAACTGGAAAAGTAGAATCACAAAATGAAGAAATGTAAAAAGTAAAACAGTGATTTTAAATTAATTCATTTAAAGGAAGTGGTGGCAAAACATAACTCACATGATGTGAAAATAATTCTGGCCTTATGGGGCTTCCAATCATCTCCAGGACTCTCTTGCGATTTTACAGATTTTGTTATATCACTTTTATTTGGAGGCCACATGCACTCTCCATTTTTAATCCAGACTGAAGGCACAACTTCAACCTCATTTGTCTTGTCAAAGACAACAATGTGAAACATCTAAAAAGACAAAGAACTGTAATCCTCAGCCGAATATTACACAAAAGCAACTTAAGAGTTATTTCTCTTGATGCAGGAGTGGAACAACAACAAATCTGTTTCGGAATGGCAATCTCACATACTTCTGAAGCTTCTTTCCTGTCATGAAACACCGAACATTTGTGGAGAGGTTGGAAACCACATAAATTCCCAACTCCTTTGAATCAATAGGATATTTAAAGAAGTGTTCCACTTGTTTATATTCATTGCCCACAAGGTATACTGCACCTTCATCCTCAACAATGTTTTGGACTAAAACCAACTGATTGTCGATTTTGACACAAGAATCTCTCTCATTGAGCTTCACAACTATATCATCAATCGCAAGAACTTTAAATTGACGAGCTTGTTGCGAGAAGCACTCTGGTACTGGCCCATCTGTATGTTCTTTATCCAATTTTTGAATTGCCTCTTGAACATCACAATTGTAGTTGCTATTTTCTATCTCTGACAATCTACGCATAACCTGAGTCAAAGGATTGCAAGGCCCTCGAACCAGTTTTTTGAGTTTTCCTAAGAGATTTTCAAAGGGGAATCCTGATATAAGATCTAGATTGCCATGGATTTTGACATCTTCGCTGAGGTGCACCAGGCCATAAATGTTGTAAACCAAAAACTTTTCACCATAAAGCTGGCCAAAGTGTTCAACAAATGAAAGCAACAGAGTATTTGCAAGGTCATTCATCTCCATGCAAAATTTTGGACTTGCCAAAATGTACACAGCTACAGACAAAAGCATGAAGTTGTCGTAGATTTGATGCTGTAGAACATCGTTCAGCACAACTGGACCAGTGTACAACAAGAATTGGCGCAGCTCTGTTGCTTTCCACCTACATCGGTCTGCTAGTGCCCGAGGCCTTCGAGCAAACTCACATGGAATGTAATTTCTCAAGGCAATAAGTCTATCTGACACCATGGAAGCTTGAATGGATGATATGCGACAGTGCAAGGGACCAGTGGTGCTGATCCACAAGTCTAAGAGACGCCGCATTACACCCAGACAAACCAGGTGCATGTAATCATGTGGGAAACAAGTGACCATGTCAATGCCAATGTCTGTAAGAGGTGAATGCTGGATGTGGTGTTCTTCATCAGTTGCTTGCCTAAAACTCTCATCAGTTCTGCGCTTTGCATTCAACTCAGGAAATGTCATTCGATTTGATTTCCAAACACCTGTTTGGTGACACTTCTCACATCCACGATATCCAGTGTGTGACTTCACACCTCTGATGAAGGCTCGGGCAGGGGCATCGCACACAACAGAAACAACATGCAAAAAGAAAGTTTTCTTCTTGAAGAGAAACCCATCTCTCAACATTTTCAGCTCCTGAACCAGATCATGAAGATAATCAGCCAAAGAATTTGGCTTTGAAGTACCACAAAAGAGTCCAATCAACACAGGTGCCTTAGTGTGACCTTGCAGCAAACCAAGAATCGGCCAAAACTGTGTACTATTACTCTTAAAGAGTGGTAGTCCATCAAAATTCAACTGTAGTTTGAAGACATTTTTGTCTGGCACAGTATGCCAAACTTTATCAAGGATTTTCCAAACAGAATTCAGAATTCCACAATAATGGAACACACCACCAGCTATACTGCTAATGCTGTAGCATGTTTTCGTTTTCAGCAACGTTCTTCCATCCTTAGGCAGAGAGGAATGATGGACTTTGAGAATGGTAAGAAGTGCTGACAAAGCAATTAGTAAAATTCCAAATTCAATTGCCCAATCTGCTAGTGAACTCTGCAAATCACTATCTCTCTGACTACAAGGTTCTCCGAGATCAGAGTGGTCCTCAACAGAAGCTGCAGTCTCTTCATTTACTTCCTTATCTTCAACATCCAACTCAATATTCTGGTGGTCACCTTCTTCATCACTAATTTCCATCTCTGATTTCCCTGAATCATCAACACAAACACTTAACTCCAAATTGTCCTCCCCCTCCCCATGTTGCTCATTGTCAATCAATTCACTAATCTTAGTGCCCTCCTTCTGGAATTGCTCCTATCATTGTACTTCCAAACCTTTTCCATACTGTGTCTTTACTCAAGCCTTTTGTTCTTCCTCCTAAAAAAAAAATACAGATTATTAAAAAGTTTTAATAGACTCTAATGACAATGAAATACCAGAAAAAGAGAAGCTTTTTTCAGCTTTAATTTAAGTGACATAATACAATGACTGACTTTTTCAGGAGTAGTGGCATGTTAGTTTATTGTATTTACAACACGTAACAGTTAAATTACATTAAAACTGCGTTCACGTGCTACTGAAACAAGGGCACTTGTTTAAGTGCATGCTGGTTTAATTATTATTTTTTTTTTTTGCCGTTGTCCGTTTATTCATACACGTACGGATGTATTTTTTTTATTTAAAAAAAAAAAAAATTATAAAAGCAATGCGATTATTTCGATAGCACGTGAATGCATCAATTCATCATTAAGTTCACATGTGACCGTGGCTAAATTTAAGAATATAATATTTGTTCATTGATACATTATGAGGGGGGCATGGTGGCTTAGTGGTTAGCACGTTCGCCTCACACCTCCAGGGTCGGGGTTCGATTCCCGCCTCCACCTTGTGTGTGTGGAGTTTGCATGTTCTCCCCGTGCCTCGGGGGTTTCCTCCGGGTACTCCGGTTTCCTCCCCCGGTCCAAAGACATGCATGGTAGGTTGATTGGCATCTCTGGAAAATTGTCCCTAGTGTGTGATTGCGTGAGTGATTGAGAGTGTGTGTGATGGGTTGGCATTCCGTCCAGGGTGTATCCTGCCTTGATGCCCGATGACGCCTGAGAGAGGCACAGGCTCCCCGTGACCCGAGGTAGTTCGGATAAGCGGTAGAAGATGAATGAATGAATGAATGAAAATTTGTCATAAAGGCAATACGAGACTGTGTGTCACGGCTATCTGGGTAAATAAAACTACAATCCCGTGAAGCATTGCAAATTATAATTGCGCCTATTGGCCAACTTTGCTCTGATAGGCCAATTTCGCATTTCAAGGTTTTAAAATCATGATTGGTGCACACTGGGTAAAAGTTATTCCGGTAAAAAAAAAAAATCAACCTATTTTTTGTTTTATTAAAGACTACACCTACCCCAAACCTTCACAGTATTTTTATTTTTTATTTTTTTTTACTGAAAACAAGAACATACATTCATTCATTCATTCATCTTCTACCGCTTATCCGAACTAGGACTTATAGCTTATTCTTAAAACCTTGTATTGCCACCTGGTGGGAAGTCTAGAAAATTGAACTATTCAAACTTTTTTGTTGATTCAATGTGTGCCATCTGTCATTGTTTGATAATTGCCATTAAGTGTTACAGTCCATCAGTTCAGTAACTATAATAATAGTAATTTACTAAAATTGCTCTATTCAATTCTCACTCACTCTCTACCGCTTATCCGAACTACCTCGGGTCACGGGGAGCCTGTGCTTATCTCAGGCATCATCGGGCATCAAGGCAGGATACACCCTGGACGGAGTGCCAACCCATCACAGGGCACACACACACACTCTCATTCACTCACACACTACGGACAATTTTCCAGAGATGCCAATCAACCTACCATGCATGTCTTTGGACCGGGGGAGGAAACCGGAGTACCCGGAGGAAACCCCCGAGGCACGGGGAGAACATGCAAACTCCACACACACAAGGCGGAGGCGGGAATCGAACCCCCAACCCTGGAGGTGTGAGGCGAACGTGCTAACCACTAAGCCACCGTGCCTCCACAAGAACATACAAATCAGTACAAAATATTAACAGTAGTGATACTTGAAAGACAACAACAAACATATAACAGTAAAAAAAAAAAAAAAAAACAATACAAAATAAATCAATAAATAAAATAAATAAAAAAAGGGCCATTGTTTTACATAAAATTCCTTACACAAAAACTTTTAGTACAGTAGAAATTTTAACAGTCTTCATAGCTTTATCAGTAGATATTGAAATCAAATTAATATAATGTTCTATATCTCTTAAAAAGACCACAAAGACAAGTAAACTTTGCTTAAGAAAATAATTAAATTTATAATAAAACAAATTTTCTTTTGTGGGGTCTGAGTCACAATACCCAAATATAACATTTCTCATTTGCAATTTAACAAAAACACCAATATCATACCAAAATTCCTGAGTTTAATGACATGACCAAAATAAGTGTTCCACTATTATTATACAGTGTGACAAAAATTACGGTATACTGATGTGCGCATGCCCAGCAGTTTTAGATTTAGCTAAGGATTAAATATAATGAAAATTTTTAGACTGTCTTGGTCTACAAGTTTAAATTAATTGCAAAAAGCTTATCAACTGAAATCAAACAATTACAGTTGATTTTCATAATTCAGAAATATAAATCTTTATTGTTGCCTGGATTAACTTGAAGGCATTAGACACAGAAAGATAGAACTATCTTTGTGAAATAAAACAGTGGGATTTTACTCAAAAGTATTTGAAATGGATTTGAAATATGGGTTAAGATCGGCCATATGTATGTGGCCCACATATGTATACTTGATATCTGGGCCGAATACTACCGGGCCATGTTACCGGGCACTCACTTACATCAAAACCATGAGGTGGATGAGCTTCAACAGATGTTCATGATAGCCAGATTCCTATTAATGACTGACAGGAGTGGATCCTGATGTGGTCTTCTGCCTTTGTAGCTTGTCCACTTCAAGGTCCAATGTTTTTTTTTTTTTTGTTTTTTTTTTATGTTGAGATGCTTTTCTCTTCACTATAGTTGTAAAGAGTAATTATTTTAAGTTACTATATCCTGCCTGGCAGCTCGAGACAATGTGACCATTTTCATTTGTTCTCTCTTAATAAACAAGCCATTTCTACCAAAGGAATTGCTTAGTTGCTTTCTTAATGTGTCTTAATGTGGATTATTCTGTCCAAACTCTAAAGACTTTTGTATGTGAAAGTCCCAGGAGATCAGAATTTTATGAAATACTCAAACCAACCCATATACTGTATATTGGATTATATTGTTTAGGACTTATAGCTTATTCTTAAAACCTTGTATTGCCACCTGGTGGGAAGTCTAGAAAATTGAACTATTCAAACTTTTTTGTTGATTCAATGTGTGCCATCTGTCATTGTTTGATAATTGCCATTAAGTGTTACAGTCCATCAGTTCAGTAACTATAATAATAGTAATTTACTAAAATTGCTCTATTCAATTCTCACTCACTCACTCATCTTCTACCGCTTATCCGAACTACCTCGGGTCACGGGGAGCCTGTGCCTATCTCAGGTGTCATCGGGCATCAAGGCAGGATACACCCTGGATGGAGTGCCAACCCATCGCAGGGCACACACACACACACATACTCATTCACTCACGCAATCACACACTACGGACAATTTTCCAGAGATGCCAATCAACCTACCATGCATGTCTTTGGACTGGGGGAGGAAACTGGAGTACCCGGAGGAAACCCCTGAGGCACGGGGAGAACATGCAAACTCCACACACACAAGGCGGAGGCGGGAATCGAACCCCCGACCCTGGAGGTGTGAGGCAAACGTGCTAACCACTAAGCCACCGTAATCCCCCGGTCTATTCAATTGCTCTATATATATACACACACGCACACACACCCTGTGGTCTAAAAGTCCGAATTTACAACTGAAAATGCTTTTTTTAAGCCTTTCATTTTGCATTTAATTTAATAAAACAATTTTGATTGAAAGGTAGAATTGTTCAAATATATGCATGCATTTCAGAGTTTCTTTATTTGTAACAATTCACATTGTCTCAAGGCAGGTTTACATAATTAAAGAAACAGAATAGAAATTTTGAAGCTTAAATGCATCTCTGACATCTTTTCCTAATGAGCAATCCAGAGGCGATGGTGGTAAAGAAAAACTCCCTGTGATGATATGAGGAAGAAACCTTGAGTGGAACCAAGCTTAGAAGTAAACCGCATCCTTATTTTTGTGACACTGGATAGGAAATAATGTCATCTAATCAATTAATTAATGCCCTTTCCCCAACAGTTTGTAGTTGTGTGGAATTGTGCAACCAAGAGATTCTGAAGAAATAACAGGTCAGCGTAATTTCCGAGTTCAGCTTGGCTTCAAATGTTCGCTGACATTGACTCAGCTACAGAGTACAGCATGGTGGTGGCAGCATCATGCTTTAGGGTTGCTTTTCTTTTGCTAGAACAGGGGATTTCATCACAGATGAGGGTTGTCTACCACCATGTTGCAAGAGCATCTCCTGTGCACACCCTAACTTCAGGTTCACCCCACAGATTTTTAGTTGGATTCGGGTATCGCTCTCTCGGACAAGGTGAACTTTACAAATAAATATTGCCAACACAGGTTGCGTTATGTTAAACAGATTCTTCAGGTTCTTCCACAACTTATGAGTTTAGGGGCGTGCACATTTACACAACCAGTTTATTGTAACTTTTTTATTTCTTTATGATTTATGCTGGTTTTATTTTCAAAAAAACATAGAATTTTGATGCCATTTCTATTAGTAGTATGCATTGTTAATAGTACTATGTATTAGTTTCACTGCAAAGACAAACAATTTGTGCAGTTTGGTTTAAAAAAAGTTTTGTCTTTCCCTTATAAAATAAATGATATTAAGTTACTAACCTTCCAAATATACAGTCCCATACAAACGTACAATCCAAAAATATTGGATTTTTTTTTTTCATTTACTGTAAATTATAGTATAACTAAGATTTTTGGTTTTGAGTTCAAATGATGACTATAAGAATATTTAGTTTGAAAAACGGTGCTATTACTGTTTCAATATTTAATCCAACAGCGCACACCCGGCCAACAGTTATATATTCCAATATTTTGATAGCTTATATTGTTAATATTGTTGTTTATATACAGTTGAGGCCAAAATTATTAGCCCCCTTATGAAATTAGACAAAACTCTTGATTTCTCCATGGAAATGACCATTAACAACAAGTGTTTTATAGTGTGTTTGTTTCCAAAATAACAAAGACAAAATCTCCACTAAGTTTGATTAGGATATTTAATTGAAATAGTGAGTTGAAACAAGAAAGGGCAAAAATGAAACGTCCAAAATTATTAGCCCCCGGTCATTAATAGTCAATAGTGAACCCTTTCTGAGCCACAACTGACAACAACCTCTTAGAGTAGTTCTTTACTAGGTTGGCACAGGTTTCCTGAGGGATTTTAGCCCATTCTTCCATTGCAAATTGCTCCAGCTGGTCCAAATTACGTGGTTTCCGAGCATGGACATTCACTTTGAGCACTCGCCACAGATTCTCAATAGGATTGAGGTCTGGGCTCTGTGCGGGCCACTCCAGGACCTTTGTTTTGGTATCCTTCAGGAACTGTTGGACCAATTTCGATGTATGCTTTGGGTCATTGTCTTGTTGGAAGACCCAGCGACGACCTAAGGCTAGACTACGAGCAGATTTCTGCATATTATCCCTCAAAATGTCAACACAATTTTCTTTTTTCATGATGCCATGCACCCGAACAAGGCTCCCTGTGCCTGAAGCTGCAAAACAGCCCCACAGCATGATGCTCCCACCACCATGTTTAACTGTGGGAACTGTGTTCTTAGGGTTGAAGGCCTCACCCTTTCTTCGCCAAACATAAGCAACATCCATGTGCCCAAACAGTTCCAGTTTAGTCTCATCAGACCAAAGCACAGACTCCCAAAACTCATCTTTACCTTTCAAATGTTCACGGGCAAACCTCAGTCTAGCTGTGATGTGCCGCTGTTTGAGTAAAGGGGTTCTTCTGGGACGATGGCCCTGAAGCCCACCACGATGAAGAGCCCTCACAACTGTGTTCCTTGAAACATCAACTCCAGAAGAGGCCAGGTCAGCAACAATCATCTTGGCAGATGTCTGGGGCATCTTGCTGATATCTCTGACTATTTTCCTCTCCAGGGTTCTTGAAATCTTGCGCTTACGACCACGCCCAGGTTTGTTTCTTACAGAATTTGTCTCCTTGTACTTGGCAATGATGCAACGTACGGCGGTTCTAGACACTGTGAAAAGCTTGGAAATGGCAGTATAGCCTTCCCCCTTATCATGAGCCTCCACTATCTTCTTTCTGAGCTCAAGACTGATTTCCTTTGTCTTTGGCATGGTGAGTAAAAGTAGTCTCTCCCAATAATGTGTTCAAGTGCCCTGTTCCTTGGAGTCCTTTAATGCTGATTGAATGCCCAGGTGTTGTTAGGAAGCCAATTGACTGCACAGGTGTGGTTTGAAAGCTGATTGATTAATTAGGTGTGTTTTGAAAGCTGGTTGATTAATTGGGTGTGTTTTGAAAGCAAATATTCACAAGGGGCTAATATTTTTGACCACCCCATTTTCACTATATTTGATTATAAAGCAAGCCTAAAAATGTATTTTATATTCCAAAATGTACCAAAAGCTACTAAATAGCACTGGGGAATGTTTGATTATATCAAGTTTTATCAATGCTGCAAACATTGGAAAGATCTTTAGGAAAATGTTCCCAAATTCCTGGGGGGCTAATAATTTTGGCCTCAACTGTAGCTTATATAAATATCAGAGTCACTAACAGGGATATATGGATATCGATAGAATGTGAAAGTGTGAAAGAAAGAAAGAAAGAAAGAAAGAAAGAAGTTAATGAGAGCGATACAGATAGATGGACAGAACCAGATCTCTGTTATAACTACAGTGAGAGAGAGCGAAGGAGAGAAGATGGTCTTCTGGTCTTGTGCACAAAGGTGTGTGTGAGAGATTAGACAGAGTTTGAATCCTCTGGCTATGAACTTTCTGTCAATGCAAGTGTATGAGAAGTTTTATTGGGGGATTTTTGATAATCTGCTATGGTAAATCCATAAGTTCTATTAGTTAGAAAACATACAACATGATCAGTCTGAACAGTCTGCTGAGTTTACTGGAGGTAGCTTGATTGATCAAGTCATCATTTACAGTAAAATAGGAAACTCATTTGTGCTTTAAACAAATAGGAACAAATAGGATCTTTTGTAAATCCATGTCAACTGAAATGCTAAGTGATAAACAGTCTTTGAACTGTAGAATAATCTATAAAATGCAGTTGAAATCTTACACAGAGATAATCCCAGAATAAAGAAGACTGAGTTTGGTAAAAAAAAAAACAAAAAAAAAAAAAACACAAACAACTAAAAAAAAAAAAAAAACAGTTCGGATACAGGAGAAATTGAAGAATAAGTCAATGGTTGAGCTTTTACCATTTACATCAAATTCAAACACCACCATCAGTTTCCTATGATTCTTAGAATTACAACAGAAGTCAGTGCTGTGAAAGCAGATGAAGATCTTTTACACTTGATGTTGTGTAGACCAGTGGTGTTTTTCCATTGTCCAAGGATCATGGGTTCACATCTGCACAGGTTTGGAATCCTAATTTGTATCTGTAAACATTAAAATAAAGGAATGAGTTTAAAGATATAACACTTATAATGTTACATGTTTTGCAGTTTGGTAAGTTTCTGATTTTTCAAAAGACATAACATAATGCTCATCTTGACTAAACAGAAGCTAACTACTGGCTAAAACTACAATGCTTAAAATGGTGCCTCACAAATGTACAATTTTTTTAAACCTCTTTAGGTTCTGCCATAACGCAGGTGTCAAACTCAATTGCTGTGACACAAACACAGCTTATCCCCAGTAACTCCACTTCTCCATCAGCAATCACCCACTTAAAATCTTTTTCTTTCTAATTAAACACACCTGTTGCTTATCTCCCCTTTTATGTACTCTGTGTTTTCTTTTGTTCTTCGCAAAATATATGTTCTGTGCTTTTTGCTAAGACGTTTCCAAGCCTTTTATATTGCTCTTTGCTTGTTGTTTTATTTATACATTTTGTATTTCTGCTTTGCCTCTGATATCCCTGGACTGTTTGACCACAATTTGGGTTTATCCTGGGCTAGTTTGCATATCTGTGTTTATAGCTGAACTGTGTTCCAACGGTCCTGTGGCCAACGGTACATACAAGTCAATATTTTCACACTAACTAGGATTCAGATCACCTGTAGTGTTGACATCTCCTGCATTTAACACTTATCTGCTGCATTTGATTCAAGTCAAATTCATGTCTATAAATGATTCAGAAATGTGTGGGATGTTGGCTGTCAATCTGGTGATAAAAATTGGCCAGACTGGTTTGACCTGCCAAGATGGATATAGTAATTCAAATAATCACTTAACAACTGTGGTGAAAAGAAAAGCATATCAACACCTTTAGGTGGATGGACTACAACAGCAGAAAACCACACTGGGCTCCATTGCTTTCAGCCTAGAACAGGAACCTGAGGCTATGCTAATTCATCCACTACAGCATTTATAATGTCAGTGACTGCAATTTGGCACGAAACCAAATGATAGAAATGTTAATGCTGCAGCTTCGTTCTAGACAACTGTGTGCTGTCAAATTTGTGGCAACAGTTTGGGAAATCTAAATAATATAATGTCCATTTCAAGTCTATACTTAAAATCAACTCTAGATCATTTGTCTGATTAGTTGTACGTATCATAAAAATGATTGACTAACACACATGGCTATAGAATAGCTGAGCAGCCATTTATCCAAATAATTTTGGTCCCAAAACAGTGGGGTGACCATATTAAAATACTGTAATTCCTACACCATCACTGATATCATTAATATCACGATTCACCATGATATTAAACATATTACATAATAATATGTAAATATATGGTAAATACACTCCAATATAACTGTGGAAGACAGATGGACATTCATCTTGGTCATGTCTGGACTTGGACTGTCTTTATACCTTGTGAACTTCTGAGAGATAGCAATAATGAAGAGATATAAAACTTAAATAGCAGAAAAGAGAAAGTATGGATGGATTTGTTGTACACGGTTTCACTAGCCAGAAAAAAGAAAGAGTTTATAGACGAGAAAACCCACCTTTATCTTTTTCAATATATGTTTCGTTGTGAGTTGGGTCAGGATGTTTGTCTTTGCTTCCCTAAAAAAAATAAGCAGACTGTATAAAAACCCAATGGTCCAATGTTAATTAAACCATAACTACTGTAGGATCATCTGTTAAATCACTCATATAAGCATTGCAGATAATGTAAATCCTATAATTAAACAATAATTCATTTTAATTTAGCCATATAATCATTAATGCTCCAAGAATATTTCCATGATTGTAAATGCCTAGACAGATATTTTACACCTATTGTGCTTTTGAATGTAGCACAATTTACAGTCAAATGTATTGCTCAAAACTGAATTTTCTATTTCAGCTTTAACCACCAGATGCAGCAAGAATCACATGTATACCATCATATGTACATGCAGAGACTTTCTACACAGTGATGTATGAAAAAGTATTTACAATAAACAATGCGGTCATACAGCCATTTTCATTTTTTCTTCCTTCATCATATACAGTACTGTGCGAAGGGTCTAAGATGCAACGGTCTAAGTTTCATATCATTTTATTTGAACTTTAGCTGAAAAGTTTTTCTAAACATCTTGGAGAACCTGACACAGTTCTTCTGGACACCTTGAATGGTGCAATGTTTTTTCAGGTATTCCCTGAAAGCTAGAATGTGAATCATTACTTAAATGTTACATTCATTCATTCATTCATTCATTCATCTTCTACCGCTTATCCGAACTACCTCGGGTCACGGGGAGCCTGTGCCTATCTCAGGCGTCATCGGGCATCAAGGCAGGATACACCCTGGACGGAGTGCCAACCCATCGCAGGGCACACGCACACACTCATTCACTCACGCAATCACACACTAGGGACAATTTTCCAGAGATGCCAATCAACCTACCATGCATGTCTTTGGACCGGGGGAGGAAACCGGAGTACCCGGAGGAAACCCCCGAGGCACGGGGAGAACATGCAAACTCCACACACACAAGGTGGAGGCGGGAATCGAACCCCGACCCTGGAGGTGTGAGGCGAACGTGCTAACCACTAAGCCACCGTGCCCCTTAATGTTACATTCTTCAAATATATTTCTATAACATTTAATTCATTAATTTTTTTACTGATGCAGCGCAGTAGTGAATGGGTCCAGACAAAAAAAGAGCTGTATGCCAATAGTATATTGCAAATACTTCATAATGTACAGTAACACTTTGTAACTTTGCTGACAGAGTATACAGTATTTCACTCACGTTAAGCTGTGTTTTGGATTAAATGTTAATTCATGAGTTGCAAGATTCTCACATCAAGTGTATTTAAACAGGAAAAGCAAGCATGCAGGTCATTAAAAGACAAGTGACTGTGCAGAGCCCAATCATGATGTGATCATTAATTTGGATATTATTGGACTAAAAGAAAACACCACAATTGATTTTCAGTGTCAAAAAAGCTTACAATCAAATTTCGACTAAAAAAAGAGTTTATACAAATACTAATACTACTGATCTTATGAAAATGTTTAATTATTTACGGCTGACCCCTTTGTCTCCTGTGACTCCAAATGACCCTTGTTTCTCGTCTATCTGTAAAACACATTACGCAGCAAGTTTCTTGATTCAAAATTTGTGAGATTTACATCTGCAGTGACCAAATAGTGGTATTCACAAAGCTCTGTCCATCCAGGTTATGGGTACAACAAAAAAATGATTGGGTACAACAAAAAAAATTATGTTAAGAGACAGTAACCGACCAACCCTATCTGAATACCTGCATATTTTTTGAAATGCAAATACAGCCACACAATAAGAAGTTGCCAAATATCCTCTAAATGTGACTTGTGTATTATTGATCATTGAGATGTACCTTCTTACTAACTTGCAGTGCCACTGCTCCTATAATAAAGCACAGTCCAAGTCCAATGAAGATGTATTGCATATAATCCATCACCATAGGTAAAATTACAAGGTTTGTACGGAATGTTCTGAGTACAGGGCCATCAATGTAGCCGCTCTGGAAGAGATAGTAGATTAGGTCACTTAAACGTTTAAAAATTTTTAAAAATGATAAAAAAATAAAAGCAAAAATTCAAGAAACATGTTTCACTAAGATGGAATCACAAAGAAAAAAGACACTGGGTTTGAGGTTGTTTTTTTTTTTTTTTTTTTTTTTTTTTTTTTTTACACTCATCTAAATGTAGTGGCATTCAAAACAGGATCTAAAATCATTATCTATAATCAGAACACATACCTCTCCAAACCAAATCAAGGGCATCACTACTTCAGCTATGTTACCAGTTTGTCTAAAAAAAAAAAAAAAAAAAAAAAAAAAACACAAAAAGGTGGACAAAATTGCTTTTAGAATTAATTCATACAAGTAAGACAGATGACGTACACACCGAAGAACAACATTAAGATTATACTCACGTTATTCCTTGTACCTTCTTTATTAACAGGTTAAGCTGCAGCTTAATAGACACATTCATAGGTATTCCAGTCTCCTGTAAAGCACTGAATTATGAGTTATTTGAAACATACACCATTATACACATGGTATACACAACCAAAGGTTGGACCCAACTGCAGACATTCAAAGTTATTAATTAATTAAACCAGGGGTCTTCAATCTTATCCACATTTCAACCTGCCTGTCCCTAAGCAGTCAGATTAAAGCCCCCTGGGTTAAACAATAAATCTAACAGGGCACACGTGGGCAACTAGAAAGAACTACAGGTCAAATATTCTAGTATTTCTACTGTGCATTCAAACAGAAAGTCCATGTTTTGTGTTGTTTAACACATCTAAATGGGAGATATCAGGAAATCAAGCTGAAGCTCTGATCACTTGATTTGTATTCATCTGTTTATCTCAAAATTCAGCTGAACTGGAAAAAAACAATAACTACACTTTTCTGATAAGGTTCCCATTATTATAATGATTCTATTTAATTTGTACATATCCTTGGTAGGATGTCCATTGCAGAGTTTTGGCTTTAGTTATGTAGACAATATAGTGCATTTGTTCAAGGTCAAAGATAAATCAGTATTAGCACCGTGATATAGACTGCTATCATAATTATATTATCTTTTTTGGCATTTTAAATGTAATTGTCCTATTATAAACAAATAAAGGTTACCTTGATTTTATTATGTAATATTGTAAACTTTGATCTTAGTTTATGGATCCAGGCTGTTGAAATTCACTGTTCCTGAAGACGATTTCTTACCTTAATTCTGTTCTCACTGTGGACAACCTATCTAAAGGTTCAATTGAATATAGTCTTTTTTTTGTATAAATGTAGAAATACTGTATACAGTAAGATGTGTTTCTGTTGTTTATCTGTTTCGATGTATTTGCACATATCTTTTTCAACAAAATTAGTGACTGGCTTGTCGCAGGAAGCGCAATGCTGTATGATTGTCTCAGATGGCATTTTGCAATGCAATACAATAATGATAAGATATAATCTACTTTATGAGTTATGATTACTGAACACACACACACACACACACACACACTTGCACATTCACTCAATTGCTGTTTTGCACACCACATTTCGATACCTCATCCGACTGCTGCTATAACAGAAGTGTATATATATTTGCAAGAACCCTCTTTGTTTAAAATCCACTATTTGTTCACAAAGTTCACAACCCTATATTTTTGCACAATGTACTGTACAATATACAGTATGTACACTGGTTATTTATCCTGTAGTGTTTTGTATTGTCTGTTTGCACTGTCTTTTATATCACAAAAATATAGGCATCCATCTATATTTATAACACGCATCAGTGTTTTAAGCCCTTTATAGGAAAACTACGTAACAAGACAGATTTATTTAAAAAATCCTAATAAATCCATATTATAAACCCTAACTTGTTGATTATTGTAAACAAACACACACACACACACACACACACAAAATATGGTCAATAATATGTGGATAACTAACACTCATACCCTTGAATGTTCTTGCAATTCTAATGGGCATTAATTTAATTTAATTGGTCCTTTTGCTGCTTTAACAGCCTCCACATTTCAGGGAGGGATTTTTACTAGGTTTTGGAATACGGTTGTTGTGCTCATTAAGCCACAAGAGCATTAATGAGGTCAGACACTGAAATCAAATAGGAAGGCCAGATTCACAGGCCTAGAACTTAACTAAATACAACACAAAAATCACACAAAAAGACTTGAACCAGCCTAAAATGTTCTTGCTTTTCTTAATCTTTTTGGAGTGCACCTTTCTGTCTGCAATACATGACATTAACATAAAATCTGGCAACCCTGCTTATTAAATAATGCCATTAAACAAATCAGAAATGTATCATTCATTTTTATGCAAAAATATATTTCTACTATTTTTATTTTGTACAAACAATAGAATTGGTTTTGTTCAGAGAGCTTCCATTTCATACTCCATGAAGACTATAATAAACGAATTACATTTTTAAAATATTAGCTTGTATATTAATTACATGTCATTGTAAAATTATCATTCTTTGTTGTGGAATCAATCAAAGCCATTATTACTATTTATATTGTTAGATGTTTATTGTTGTCAACTGTAAATAACTTGGGATAAGACCTTACATTTATACATAGTCAGCTGTACGTGCAAAGTGTAAAATCCTGCAGATACGGGCCAGCAGATTAACAACCATCAGTATACAAATTGTTCATATTTGCCAGTGATGGAATATTTTTATGAATAGTTTCAAGTGTTTTGTGTGTGTACGAGATTTTATATTTGTAGTTACTTGAGCAATAGGACAGCACACCAGGCCTTCCCACTTACAGTAACATCAGTGCCTGATCTCATTAATGTTCTTCTGGTTCAATAAGCACCAAAACTACATCCCCACAAAATACCGTGGAAAGCTTTACCTTAAGAGTGGAGGCCCAGAGTTTTGGATTAAGTACATTCAAGGTTATAAAGGTCGGCTATCCCCCTAATCTGCAATTAGCTGATCTGCATTTTTTTTTTTTTTTTTTTGCATATAATATGATGAATGGATGAAAGCTGCCCAATATCAGACTCATTACTGTGCAAATAACTAGGATCTTATATGGCCATAGGGACCCTTATACAACTTATTATCATAACCTATAAAATAGTTTCTATCTTATCATTATTATAGGTGTGGCAAAAGGCCTTCTGAAAACACATACAGTAATCAGTCTAGAGGTAAGAAATCCTCTTAGTAATTTTAATGACCTGGATCCATAAACCCCAGTTTACAATATCTCTCTATAAAATCAAGGTAACCTTTGTAATATAAAAACATAATATAATTCTGATTAAGGCAGTCATATACTGATATTCATACCAATTTCCAATTACCTTATCAGATCATTTAAGGAGATTGCAAATAGACTTACTAAAGCACAATAAAAATTGCTGGCTGAAATTGCCTACCAATGAATTATATTGTTTACAAAGGTCTACACTGATTGTCAAAGTATAGTAATTATTTTCATGTAGTTTAGATGCAGTTTCTCTCTTCAATAGTCCTTCATACAAATGACCACCTGAGCCACAATGCACTTGATGGAAAGCAGTTAAAATGCATTGAATGATTCCCCAAACTCTTACTGTGACCCTAAGCTTACCTAAGTAGATATTTATATGTGAATACTTTTTCTTACTGGATGTATGTCAATGAAGAGTCCATGTTCATTCTCATTGGGGCTTAGTCCATTAACAGTCTGCAGAAGAAAAGGATCAGCGTTGTAGAAATGTGGATGGGAAATGAATACAGGGGAATCTAAAAGGAACAAAGCAAGCATCACTTTAATATTCAGGTTTGCCGTCAGTACTTCTTTGCAAATACATTTTTAGATGTATTTATCAAACTACATGCTAAATGTGAACACTACATATTTCAATGCTAAGCATAGAAATCCATAACAATTAATTAATTCCCAGGTACAGGGAAAAGTATTATATGACTGATACGGTGCAGAACATGGGGTACTGAGTTTCTGAATATTTGCATGACTAGAAACACAAACATCATCAGATTTTCATATTTTCATGTCCTAAAAGTAGACAAATAAAATAAAAAATTTTGCTCAATAAATAAATTACTAAGTATAATAGTTCTTCTTCTTTTTGAAATTGGGAACTCTTTGTAAATTTTCAGTCAGTACAAAGACACTCACTGTGCCTGCAAGACCTAACATCAAGAAGACCTGACTGTCTGCATGGACAGAAGCCTTCATTTGGAGGATAATCCGAGCCATTGGCAAAGAGAGTTTTTGGAGCCACATAATGATACACAGGGATTCCTTGTGAAGTTCCCGGTCTCTCATACACCAGCTCCATTGACCTTTAAATCATCCATAACTTTTATGCAAGAAAACATTCTTTAAAATGGACTGACATGAGCTTGAAGAACATGAAAGATGACAATGCATAACAAAACTAATATCAGAAATATAGATGTGACAGAAACAGGATAGTTTGCCAAATGAAGTGTTTTACTTGAAAGACAGTACCTGCAGGCATCTGGACTGTAAAATGACAGAGTGGATTCTGTAGTCATGAAAGGTGGCCACAGCTGACCTGCTGTACCATTGATCATGTTGCACTGCTCTGATTTCCAGTAGTTTACCTGACCCATTTAAAAAGAACGTGAAAGGAGAAATGAGTAATGAGTAAATGAGTATAAGCAATAAATACTGTAATACAAATATGTTGCTATTAACAGAGCTGTCTTAACTTGTCTGACTTTAATAACTCACTTTCTTCAAACCGTTCCAGGAATCCACTTTATGGACTACATTGATGTCATCCTTACCCGTGAAGATAGTAAACAATCCAGTGTTGGAGTTGTTGAACTATAATGAATGAGAAGCCTTTGTTTGTTACATATACTGTACTGTACTTTACACAGATTGTACAAAAGATAAAGAACACATGTAGCAGTAAAAAGAATTAAGTACAGTATATAGAGTAAAGAAAATTGGGATAATCTCACTAATTTAACTTCTTTAACCAGAATAGATGCCTATCCTAGGAACGCTATGCATGAGGTAAGAAAACAACCTGGATGAGATGCCAGGATTGCAGTATTGTTAGGGATTCACATCCATGCAAACAAACGTTCATGTTGTTACAGCCACCTATGAGCATGCTTGTTTTTTGTAACGGAGGTGTTAGGAAAAATGGAGGAATTGAAAGAAACCCACATGGAAACACCATGAACATGCAGTGAAATGAGACACAAACCCAATGGAGACATGAGGTGGCAATTCAACCTGCTGTGCTACCATGTACCACATTTTAAGTGTATAAATGCTTACTCCAGATTATATCATTACTATTCCGGTTACAAAATACTCATCTTGTATTATATACACACAAAGGTTTAATACACAGGAATCCACAGATTACATACCTCAACAAATAGTCCAAACTTCCCTTTAAATGGCATCAAGCCAGGAAATATTGTGTTAAGAAAGTCCACCAACTTGCTATTGTAGCCCCACATAAGCTCGCCTACAGTTTTTGTCACAAATGGGCCCTCCTTAAAAGTTTCGAATGTGGCACTTATCATTTTCTTCACTGCAACGGGTAAATAGTCCATCATCACTGATGCTCCCTAAAACACAACAAATCAAGTTTGGGTGAAAAAAGATACTTGATTGTAAAACATTGGCTTTTTTAAAAACACACATACTCTTGTGAAAAATGAAAACAGATGTACAGTATATATTTATATTATTTGTATATAATTAATATTATATATATATATATATATATAATTAATATTATATATATATATATATATATATATATATATATATATATATATATATATATATATATATATATTATATATTTGTTTTGACCATAGAGACCTGCACCTTCAGACCCTCAGCATATGCTATTTTTTCTTCTGCTATTAAATCAATCACTTTCAGCTTCTCGTTTAAAGGAAGCACTTTTTTTTCTCTTCTTGTTTTGATATCTTTGGGCCAGTTATTAAGCAAAATAAGAGTTACTATGATATTGTGAGAATTGAGCTGATATCCAAGAAGGCTACTACGTGATTAACAGCTGGGTAGCATATATAGTGTGGATATGTTTGGCAAAGCTATGATTAACATCCCAGGTAAGATTTGATCACATTTCTCAGAACAGTGCACAATTAAGATGAGAGATAATTTATTTATTTATGGAATTTTCTATGTATTTTTTTGACTGCAATTGACTGAATCCGTGGTAACCGAATATGGGGGGAGTTGCTGTATGTATATTGTAACATACACACACATTCATAAAGAATAACAATTAACGTAGACTTTCTAACCAGCAACATTTCCCAATTTTTTGACAACGTCTTACCAGAACCAGCATGTTTGGGATGGTGACCACATCAGACTCATTGCCTACAGACATGCTCTCCTCAAAGAAATACTGCCGATATTCAAGATAAGACACCGTTTTGTTGTCATGGAACGTGATATTGTCTTTCCAGCGCTTCTCTCTAAAAGTAGAAAGATTTAGTGAGTTGAATGATGAAACTGTCTATGTATCCTGAGTGAAAGTGCTTCAAATGCCAAGTCAGCAATAGCACTTTTAAGAACTTGATGACATATCTTTTCACAAAAGCGTATTTTCTTTACCCTTCCTTCCCTTATTGTAGGAAAAGAAAGGAATAGAAAGATAAAGAAAGTAGTATAAAAAAATTAATAAAAAGGGACAAATAAAACGTTATGGGAATCACATGTTTTCAATTCACTCACACTGCAAAATCTTATGCACATGATTTGAGGGTTATATGTGGCAAAATGTGCTTCCTTAAGCATAGGTCACATGGATCTTTTGCAAAACAGGAAACCACTGTCCACTCATCAAATATGCTACTCGTCCAATCCTTAAAAATAAATGAATAAGCACATGCTGCTTAATGAAAATTAATATCTTGGTGAGTACATGTAAAACAAGCAAGCAAACAAACAAAAAACAAAAATAGACAATATATATATAAATTACTAGTCCTTGCATGAACTAGATGTCCTTTTATGAACTAGAACTAGATGAATGAAGAACTGATTATGGCTATAACTTTAGGGTTAGTGAGTAACAGCTCATAATCTCAGAGATGTGCAAATATGCGTGTGTCAATGAAATGTTTTATCAGGATCTAAAATAATTCAACCAAATGTATGAAAATGACTAAAAATGCTCAAGTGGCATCACTTTTTAATAATAATAATAATAATAATAATAATAATA